>NC_057798.1:452203896-452503896 GCF_018294505.1 Triticum aestivum
GGCGCCCCCCTCCTTCCTTCTCCCATCTTCCCCTTTCCCTCCTTCTCCTAGTTGGAATAGGAAACAGGGGGGCGAATCGTACTTGGACCGTGAGTCCAAGTAGGACTCCCCCCCCTTGGCGCGCCCATTCTAGGGCCGGACTCCTTCTCCCTCGTCCTTTATATACGGGGTAGGGGCACCCTAAAACACACCAAGTTTTGCCTTAGCTGTGTGCGGTGCCCCCCTCCACAATTACACACCTCGGTCATATCGTCGTAGTGCTTAGGTGAAGCTCTGTGCCAGTAAAATCATCATCACCATCGCCATGTCGTCATGCTGACGGAACTCACCCTCGACCTCAACTGGATCAAGAGCACGAGGGACGTCCTCGAGCTGAACATGTGCTGAACGCGGAGGTGCCATACGTTCGGTACTTGGATCAGTTGGATCGCGAAGACATTCGACTACATCAACCGCGTTACTAAACGCTTCCGCTTTCGGTCTATGAGGGTACGTGGACACACTCTCCCCTCTCGTTGCTATGCATCTCCTAGATAGATCTTGCATGATCATAGGATTTTTTTTGAAATACTACGTTCCCCAACAGTGGCATCTGAGCCAGGTCTATGCGTAGATGTTTTGTGCATGAGTAGAACACAAAGAGTTGTGGGCGATAATTGTCATACTGCTTGCCACCAACGTCTTACATTGATTCGGCGGTATTGTTAGATGAAGTGGCCCGGACTGACATTACATGACCGCGTTCATGAGACTGGTTCTACCGACGTACTTTTGCACATAGGTGGTTGGCGGGTGTCTGTTTCTCCAACTTTAGTTGAATTGAGTTTGACTATGGCCGGTCCTTGTTGAAGGTTAAAACAGCACACTTGACGAAAAATCGTTGTGGTTTTGATGCATAGGTAAGAACGGTTCTTGCTAGAAGCCCATAGCAGCCACGTAAAATTTGCAACAACAAAGTAGAGGACGTCTAACTTGTTTTTGCAGGGCTTGCTGAGATGTGATCTGGTCAAGACATGATGTGATATAAATTGTTGTACAAGATGATCATGTTTTTAATAGAGTTATCGGCAACTGGCAGGAGCCATATGGTTGTCGCTTTATTGTATGCAATGCAATTGCCATGTAATTGTTTTACTTTATCACTAAGCGGTAGCGATAGTCGTAGAAGCAATAGTTGGCGAGACGACAACGATGCTACGATGGAGATCAAGGTGTCATCACAGCAGCTGATGCTGCCGTCTTGACTGTTGTATCTACCATGTCGGCTGCCGCAGACGCCCTCTCGGCAGATGCGGCCATGCTCAATGCGGATGCGGCAGCACTCTCGGCGTAGGCGGTCGCTCTCTCGGGGGCGGCGCTCGGGGAGGACGTGGCCATCGTTCGGGCCCTCACGAAGCGTTTACACGTCATCATCTTTGCAAGAAGGGGTTGCGGGAATGGGGATCGGGATTCGTGGATTCGGGGGTTGCCGGCACTGGAACACACGAGCCGGCGAAGCTTAAGGAGGAAGACTTAAATAGAACCACGAATTTTCATCGCAAACGGTTCCTACAAAAAAAACTATGTGTGATGTTGTTAATATTTTTTATTAGCTGTGAAAGACGAATTTGGAGTAAAGTGGCAACGGATGGTGTTTTAAATGTACGAGAAAATTTGCAGTACTAATACAACTGTCGTGTCAAAATTTGGAAAATTTCAGGGGTCATTTGACCTTTTAAGACATTTTAAGTGATTCTATAGCCATTTAATGACCGTAATTCAAATTTTAACTACATCTACATGCAACAGCAAACCATAATGGTTTGAAAAATCATATTTGTATACTTGTGTGCGAGTTAATTCCATGTGCAGTAAATTGGAAGGAATTATCAAACATATTGGTCTCATGGTTATGACACATGCATGGAGTGTCATGGCATTTAAATTCCAAAAAATAAAAAAAATCAGAAACACATGAAACCTTGCTTGATGTAATGTCATGCCACCAAGGCGATGTGGTAAATTTTTTGGGCATGTATGACAAAAGTTTTGACACACACACCCCTCACAAACCGGAGCAAGAAGGCTCGTTGTTCCGAGAGGGAACAATGCATGTTTGATGACGAATGGAAGATAGCTTCCTCCTATGGCCTTCAATTTTTTTTCTACATTTAACGTGCACTAACACAACTGTGATGTCAAAATTTGGAAAACTCTATGTGTCATTTGACCTTTTAAAGACATCTAAGTGATTTTCTAGCCATTTAATGACCATAATTCAAATTTGAACTACATCTACATGCAACGACTAACCCTAACGGTTTCCAAAATCATATTTGCGTACTTGTGTGCGAGTTAATTCCATGTGCAGTAAATTGGAAGGGATTTTCAAACATATTGGTGTCACGGCCTAGACACATGCATGGAGTGCCATGGCATTTAAATTCCAAAAAATAAAAAAATGATTAGAAACACATGAAACCGTGCTTGATGTCATGTCATGCCACCAAGTTGTTATGGTAAAAAAAATTGGCATGTTTGATGAAAGTTTGGACAC
Source organism: Triticum aestivum (assembly GCF_018294505.1). Classification (NCBI taxonomy): domain Eukaryota; kingdom Viridiplantae; phylum Streptophyta; class Magnoliopsida; order Poales; family Poaceae; genus Triticum; species Triticum aestivum. The sequence continues at coordinate 452,206,433 of NC_057798.1, forward strand.
ACACCCCTCACAAAACCAGAGCAACTCACTAGAAGGCTTGTGGTTCCACGAGGGAACAATGCTGTAAGTGCATCTAGTGCCCCTTAGTGATTTTGGTGTATTTAAGACTTATAGGTTAAGGGACTGATGCGTTTGTGAGTGTACACAGGTCTATAAGTCTATGAGGAGTTTGATATTTATAGAGAAAGTTGGCCCCTAAAAATGAATCTCTTCGACTGAAGACTTTGGATTTCTAAAGACTTTCTAAAGACTTTGAAAGTGAAGAAATTGGTGTGACCTTGAAGACTTGGAATTCATTCGAGGAACATGAAGCGTGAAGACTTTTGTTTTCGTAGTTTCATTTTCTCTTTCTTGAGTTATAGGAAACACCGTACTGTTAAAGGGGGTCGAGGAAATACAAAGGAAAATTTTCCATGTGATGCTCAACTTAAAATCCTACACCTACCAATCCCTTCGAGTGAAGCCATTGGAAATCTCATACAGTTCAGTCAATTTCTTCAGTGACAGAGACGAAGTTCTTCTGGTCGCTGAGGAATTTGTTCTGACTGAGGAGTTAGGAATTCACCAGTGTGGATTGCCTACACAGTGAGGAACATGATAGCCCTGAGGAATTTGAGAGTCAAAATTCCGACCGTTGTTGTGCTATGCGCCAGCTGTCCCAAAATATCTACCCACCTAACGGTCATATCATTGAAGGGCATTTATGTCTTATCATGTCGGGCTGCTCCCTAGGCTATAAATAGCCACCCCCTACAACCACTAGCTGGTTGGCTGCTCCGAGAGAAACTGACACTTGTCATTTGAGAGCATCCCATCCTTCGAGAACTTTGAGCAAAAATCATCAAGTGAGGAAAACCCAAACCCAAACACCTTCAAACCCAAAGTGATTGAGCATCACTAAAGAGATTGACCCCGCGTGGATCCGACGCTTGTTAACTTTGAAGAATGTGCTTCTTCCAGACGGTTAGGCGTCATGGTCTAGAGTATCCAAGAGGAATTGTGGATCGTCGAGTGACCGAGTCTGTGAAGATTTGGAAATCACCTGAAGACTTTGGGCGAGGTCTCTGTGACCCTAGCTCAAGGAGAATACGGTGAGTATTGTGTATCCGGGACTGTGTGTCCTCGGGTTTAAATACCTAGCCACTCCAACCAGACGTACAACTGAGACAGCAGTTCGAACTGGTCTACCAAAACATTGTCTTCCCCAAGCTTACTGGTTCTATTTTGATAGAGGCAAAGGTGTCCCGTCTTTCGATGAGATGATGGATATCGCTTTGGTGGAAGTCGACTTTGACGATCCGACTACGAACGTGCGAGGACGTCGCGCCTTAGCAATCGCTAAACCAACTCCGAGAGGTTATTGACCACGCCGGAGCACGATCAACCTGACCATGAGGGTCTGTTTCCTGCGAGCAAACGAAGAACAAGCAAAAACCGAGATTGCAATATGGATATTGCGAATATAAGATGAAAGCTTTATTGATCAAGATGGGGTTCTGTGACGCCTTTGTGTGGTCGTTGAACACAAACGAAGTACGCGAAGTTGCAGCTATGGCGAACTTTAATCTAAACAAAACCCAAAGTCTAAACGGTGCCCTAAGGGCTGTATATATGGAGGAAGAGGGGGGAATTTCGTGGCCCTTGGTGGAGGGGTCCGAAATCAACCCTATCTCTTGTTTCCCCACACATACGGACTCTAAAAATAGCCTATACTTATGTATTTCGAAATTACAAGGGCCTGGCCCAATAATAAGGTGATGCAGCACCTAGAATAGCCTAGGGACGAAATTTATGAAGTGGCATCTTGTATATTTCGTCCAAGGCTTCATGCACCCATTATGGTGGCTTCAAAGTCCTGAAATCATCACTTGTAACTCCGTTCTTGTTCCCCTTGCGCATGGCATCATGTCCATGCTTGTTCTTGCTCCAGTGTTCATCCTTCTCCAAGCTAGGCCCTTCATTTGTAAAAAAACAAACGTATCCAATTTAGGCAGCATCATATTCTCATGAACATTAGAATCATTACCAAGAAACGAAAGTACCTGATAATTTAATTGGCGTGTGCGAGCTCTAGTAATTGGTCCCGTATATGTAGCAGTAGGGGCTGTGGGTGTAACAATGGTATTGATGTCCTCATCATCCTCCCCTTCTTGAAATGAAGTCGTCCTCGACGGAAACTCATCTTCCTCACCCAAATAAGGCTTCAAATCTGCAATGTTAAAAGTGGGACTAACCCCAAAATCTGCAGGCAGCTCAAGTTTATATGCATTATCATTTATTTTCTCTAACACCTTAAAGGGACCATCAGCACGTGGCATTAGCTTTGATTTGCGCAAATCAGGAAATCTATCCTTACGCAAATGTAACCAAACAAGATCTCCAGGTGCAAATACAACATGTTTTCTACCCTTATCTCCAGCAAGTTTATGTTTGGCATTCATACGCTCAATGTTTTCCTTAGTTAACTCATGCATTTTTAAAATCAATTCAGCATGTTGTTTAGCATCAAAATTAACCTTCTCCGAAGATGGAAGAGGCAACAAATCAATAGGTGCACGAGGTAGGAAACCATACACAACTTCAAAAGGGCACATCTTAGTAGTAGAATGCAATGAACGATTATAAGCAAATTCAATATGAGGCAAGCATTCCTCCCACATTTTCTTATTATTCTTCAAAACAGCCCTAAGCATAGTAGACAACGTTCTATTGACTACTTCAGTTTGTCCATCAGTTTGGGGGTGACAAGTAGTACTAAAAAGCAGTTTAGTCCCCAACTTAGCCCATAAACATCTCCAAAAGTGGCTAAGAAATTTAGTATCACGATCTGAAACAATAGTATTTGGCACACCATGCAAGCGAATAATTTCACGAAAGAACAAATCAGCAACATTAACAGCATCATCGCTTTTATGACATGGTATAAAGTGTGCCATTTTTTAGAATCTATCCACGACAACAAATATGCTATCCCTCCCCTTCTTTGTTCAAGGTAGACCTAAAACAAAGTCCATAGATATATCCTCCCAAGGAACACTAGGTACAGGCAAAGGCATATATAAACCATAAGGATGGAGTCGTGACTTAGCTTTTTGACATGTAGTGCAGCGAGCAATAAAACGCTCAACATACCGTCTCATCTTTGGCCAAAAGAAATGTGTAGCAAGTATGTCCTCCGTCTTCTTCACGCCAAGGTGTCCCATTAATCCTCCTCCATGCGCCTCCTACAACAACAAAAGACGAACGGAGCTAGCTGGAATGCATAGCTTGTTAGCACGAAACACAAATCCATCGTTAACGATGAACTTGTTCCATGTTCTTCCTTCTTTACAATTCTGCAATACATCTTTAAAATCAGCATCATGCACATATTGATCTTTGATGGTCTCCAAACCAAATATTTTGAAGTCAAGTTGTGAAAGCATAGTATAGCGACGAGACAATGCATCAGCAATAACATTTTCTTTACCCTTCTTGTGTTTAATGACATAAGGGAAAGTCTCAATGAATTCAACCCATTTAGCATGTCTACGATTCAGTTTAGCTTGACTTTTAATATGTTTCAAAGATTCATGATCAGAATGTATAACAAATTCTTTGGGCCATAAATAATGTTGCCATGTTTCTAAAGTCTGAACAAGAGCATATAATTCTTTATCATAAGTAGAATAATTCAGACTAGGCCCACTCAATTTTTCAGAAAAGTATGCAATAGGTTTGCCATCTTGTAATAACACACCTCCTAATCCAATTCCACTAGCATCACATTCAAGCTCAAAAGTCTTATTAAAATCAGGAAGTTGGAGTAAAGGAGCATGTGTCAACTTATCTTTCAATAACGTGAAGGCTTCTTCCTGTGCGGTACCCCAAACAAAAGGCACATCCTTCTTTGTAAGCTCGTTGAGAGGTGCAGCAATGGTGCTGAAATCTCTCACAAAACGCCTATAGAATCCAGCGAGGCCAAGAAAACTCCTCACTTGTGTGACCGTTTTGGGCTGCGGCCAACTCTCAATAGCTTCAATCTTGGCTTTGTCAATTTGAATTCCCTGTGGATTAACAACATAGCCAAGAAAAGATACTCGGTCGGTGCAAAAGGTGCACTTCCCAAGGTTACCAAACAAACGTGCATCACGTAGAGCAATAAAAACAGCACGTAAATGTTCCAAATGTTCCTCCAAAGTTCTGCTATAAATCAATATGTCATCAAAGTAAACTACCACAAATCGTCCAATGAAAGCACGTAAAACTTCGTTCATTAATCTCATGAAAGTACTAGGTGCATTAGTTAACCCAAAAGGCATGACTAACCACTCATATAATCCAAACTTAGTTTTAAATGTAGTTTTCCATTCATCCCCCAGTTTCATATGAATTTGATGGTATCCACTACGCAAATCAACTTTGGAGAATATTGTAGAGCTACTCAATTCATCAAGCATATCATCTAGCCTAGGAATAGGATGGCGATAACGAATAGTAATATTATTAATGCCTCTACAATCAACACACATACGCGATGTACCATCCTTTTTCGGCACTAAAATAATAGGAACGGCACAAGGACTAAGGGATTCGCGTATATAACCTTTGTCGAGAAGCTCTTGTACTTGACGCATAATCTCCTTCGTCTCCTCTGGATTGGTACGGTATGGTGCACGGTTGGGTAGCGATGCACCGGGAATTAAGTCAATTTGATGTTCAATCCCTCGAATAGGTGGTAATCCCGGTGGCACGTCTTGTGGAAAAACATCAGAGAACTCCTGCAAAATGTTAGTGACAGCAGGAGGCAAAGAGGAAGGCACGTCCTCGAATGAAAATAATGCCTCTTTGCACACAAAATCATAGCAAACAGATTTGCTGAAATCTAGCTCATCAATATCAGATTTGGTGGCAAATAAACATGCACTTTTCAATTTAATTTCAGAAGCAACACTAGATGGTTTATTATTAGGCTTCATTTGTTGCTCAAATTCTTTTGCCACAATCTGATTTTCACTCTTATTCTTCTCCTGTTTTGCTTTATTAGCTCTACTAATATCATCTTTCAAAATGGAATCAGGAGTCATAGGAAGCAAAGTAATATTTTTATCCTTATGAACAAGAGTATACTGATTGTTTCTACCATGGTGTACAGAATTTTTATCAAATTTCCATGGTCTACCAAGTAATAAGGAACATGCTTGCATAGGTACCACATCACAATCAACATAATCAGCATATGTAGAGATACTAAAATGCACACGAACAGTACGTGTTACCTTAACCTTGCCGCTGTTGTTGAACCATTGGATGTAGTAAGGATGTGGATGTGGTCTTGTGGTGAGAGAAAGCTTCTCCACCATCTCCATGCTAGCCAAGTTGTTGCAGCTCCCTCCGTCTATGATGACGCGCACAGAACGTTCCTTCACAACTCCCTTGGTATGGAACAAATTCTGCCTATGATTTTGCTCAGCTTGTGTGACCTGCACACTCAAAACACGTTGAGCAACTAAACATTCATACCTGTCAGCGTCTTCAGGAGCCATGTATTGTGTCTCATGATCAGAATCATCTCCACCATGTTCTTCACGTGTAATAAGAGCCAAAGTCTCCTCATCATAGTCACTAGCGGACTCATATCCACCATCCGCATTAGCAATCATCACACGCTGAGATTTGCATTCTCTCGCATAATGACCTCCTCCCTTACAACGACGACAAATAATATCACTTGTGTGCCCTGTTGATGCCATGGAAGAAGAACTCTGTGCAGGCCCGGCAGGTGCGCTCTTGGCAGATAATGGTGGTTGTGCCTGTTTTCTTGTATCACGACTGGAGGAGGCACCTGATTGAGGTGCTGGTGCAGTTGAAGTAGAAGATGCACGCGGTGTCCATGATGAAGGTCGGCCTGCAGAAAAGTTAGTTCGCGCCAATGCTTGTCGATCCTGCACTTCACGTTCAGCTTTACAAGCAAGATGGAATAAACGAGTGATATTAGTATACTCCTTATAGTCTAGAATGGTCTGAATCTCTCTATTTAATCCACCCAGAAAACGTGCAAGCATAGCTTCATTCTCCTTAACAATACCACATCTAATCATGCCAGTTTGTAATTCCTGATAATATTCTTCTACAGAATTTTTTCCTTGTCTTAAACGCTGCAATTTTTGAAGCAATTCACGTTGATAATATGGTGGAACCCAACGCGTACGCATAGCAGTTTTCAAAGCAGCCCAAGTAGCTGGAATAGGATATAATCTACAATGTTCAGACCACCATACACATGCAAAACTAGTGAAAGCACAAACAGCAGCAGCAACCCGTCTCTCCTCAGGATATTGTAAACATGTAAATCATTGTTCAGTTTCTAACTCCCAAGTAAGATATATATCAGGAACATATCTACCTTCAAATGGTGGAATATTCAATTTCAGTTTAGGAATATGGACATCATCTCGTACCTGAGGTGGTGGTGCAGGCCTACCATTACGAATATATACCTGAGGTTGACCTGCTGGTGGTGGTGTTGGTGGCTGCACGTAGTTCGGATTTTGATCAACCTCATCCTCATAATCGCCCGCATACTCATCATCCTCCTGGGTACCAGCAGCAGCAGTAGCACGAGCCAAAGAAGCATCAACAACAGGAATAGCAGCACCAGAAGTTTGGCCATCCTCAATAGGAACACGCTTCGCTCGTCCATACTGATTCGGAAGGAGGCGTTGTTGTTGTTGTTGCAGAGGTGCGATAGGTGCAGCCGGCGGTGGTGGTGGAAAACGCGCGAGCAATTCATTAAACTTGCTATCAAGCTTTGTTTCGAACGTCTTCTCAATGCCATATATCTTCTCCATGGCCTCGTCAAATCTGTTTAGCACATCTTGCACCTGTCCACTCATCATTTGCTGAAATTTATCATGTAGCTATTTGTTCGTCAGGTTCTCCCAATCAGTCTCATCGGCTTGTGATCCTACCATGGTTAGCAGCAAATAGAAACACACAAGAATATGATCCTACAGACTACTAAGAAGTGGTGGTGGTGTATCACAAACCCGTCAAGCAAATCTCAAATTCTTACCAGTTCTTACCCAGCAGCAGGTGGTGATCAGCAACCATTGTAGTCAAAACTCTCAAAGCTTGGATATAGCGATTACCAGGGAGAGTCAAATGCACGACGTAGATGTATGTGGAGCTGGGAAGGCTTATAATATGGTAGCAAAAAAAAGGTCAGCAATAATCAATTCAGAGATGCAAAGTTGAATAAACGCTCAACGACGGTACTGTGCTGGTCCTAGGCTAGACTGTACTAGAGACGCGAGCCTAGAACACTAACAAAATCACGGCGCTGCACGTAAACAAGGGAAAAGCACACTCTGGATTTTTTTTTTCGCTGCTTTTTTTTGCTTTTTTTTTGCGAAAAATCACTATAATGGCGAGTGTCTCAAAACTCTTCCCAGGTCAAACTGACAGGATGGGCACGAAATTTCTTTTGACCAATTTTTTTTCGACTGCCCGGACACAAAAACTGGAAACGGGTCAAAAAAAACTTTCTATAACGGCGATTGTCTCAATACGCTTAGAAACACCTAAAAATAGGATAGCCAGAAAATTTTTCGACAAGTGCATTTTCGGAAAATTTTGGGCCTAAACGGAGGGTGGTTTCCGGACTCTTTTTTTTTTTAAACCTACTCCGGCAAGGAAACACGAATCGGAAACTAGATAGATCCCGAAAACAAACCTAATATGCAAGGAACTCGGTTTGGTGGTGGATATATGGTGGTAGATGGCAGCGGTGGTGATATATGGCAGCGGTGGTGGTATATGGATACGGATTCGAAGCGGTGGTGGTAGATGGCAGGGGCGATGATGATGGTACGGCGGCGGCGTGACAACTTATGACCAGAACTCGAAACTCTAAAAGACTAGACTCTAAGACCAGCAACTAGACACGATGATGCAACCGCAAATTCAACAACGCAAATACAGAAAGGATTATGCAAAGGCTCAGACAGGTTCGGATAGGATGAACTAACCCTAATTTTTTTGTGGCTTTTTCGTGGACTATAGGTATGAAGAACAGACTCGATCTAAACTATGAAAAACTGTAAAATCTCACCGAGCAACCTGGAAATCTGATACCACTTGATAGAGGCAAAGGTGTCCCGTCTTTCGATGAGATGATGGATATCGCTTTGGTGGAAGTCGACTTCGACGATCCGACTACGAACGTGCGAGGACGTCGCGCCTTAGCAATCGCTAAACCAACTCCGAGAGGTTATTGACCACGCCGGAGCACGATCAACCTGACCACGAGGGTCTGTTTCCTGCGAGCAAACGAAGAACAAGCAAGAAACTGAGATTCCAATCTGGATATTGCGAATATAAGATGAAAGCTTTATTGATCAAGGTGGGGTTCTGTGACGCCTTTGTCTGGTCGTTGAACACAAACGAAGTACGCGAAGTTGCAGCTATGGTGAACTTTAATCTAAACAAAACCCAAAGTCTAAACGGTGCCCTAAGGGCTGTATATATGGAGGAAGAGGGGGGAATTTCGTGGCCCTTGGTGGAGGGGTCCGAAATCAACCCTATCTCTTGTTTCCCCACACATACGGACTCTAAAAATAGCCTATACTTATGTATTTCGAAATTACAAGGGCCTGGCCCAATAATAAGGTGACGCAGCACCTAGAATAGCCTCGGGACAAAATTTATGAAGTGGCATCTTGTATATTTCGTCCAAGGCTTCATGCACCCATTATGGTGGATTCAAAGTCCTGAAATCATCACTTGTAACTCCGTTCTTGTTCCCCTTGCGCATGGCATCATCTCCATGCTTGTTCTTGCTCCAATGTTCATCCTTCTCCAAGCTGGGCCCTTCATTTGTAAGCAAAACAAATGTATCCAATTTAGGCAGCATCATATTCTCATGAACATTAGAATCATTACCAAGAAACGGAAGTACCTGATAATTTAATTGGCGTGCGCGAGCTCTAGTAATTGGTCCCATATATCTAGCAGTAGGGGCTGTGGGTGTAACAATGGTATTGATGTCCTCATCATATTTCCTCAACTCTTTCATTTCCTCATTTCAGTTGTTGTGTGCTTGTTCATATCTGTTTGAAGACTTTGACTGAAGACTTTCTCAATTTCATCAGTTCAATTTCTTCAGTCTGTCCGTCTTCATCCTGTGTTATCCTGTGTTTATGCTTTCTGTACTCTGTGCTTGTCTTCATTTCATCATGATGACTATGCATCTTGTGTTCTATTATGTTTACTTTTGAGTACTTATTCCGCTGCAAGTAGTTCTTTGCTAAGGAATTTCCTCACCAGGAAATTCCTTAGTGAAGAATTCATAAAAATCGCCTATTCACCCCCCCCCCCTCTAGTCGATATAACACACTTTCAAATGCATGTTCGATGACAAACAGGAGATATCTTCCTCTTACAACCAAAAGGTAAGGTAACCGACCAACATAGTTCTAAAGATCACTGAATCACTACAGGTGGTCAATGCAAAAGATCATGTAATCACTAAGTACATCACAGTTCGCTTCCATCATGTACGAGACCAGGCGAAATGTTCATGCTCACGGCACTTGTTCTTCTTCTGCATCAAGTCAGTTGCATTGTAGATCTTCACATCCAACTTGTGCGCATCAACCACGGTGAAGGTTAGGATGTCACCATCCCTGAGATCATGGTGATCTGCAAACTTCCTATAACGCCCCGAGACCGACGCTCCAGATGCCTTCCTTGTATTCCGAGATTCGTCGTGTGATTTGTTTTGTTCGTTGCATTCATCCTTGCATCATGTGCATTGCATCATCTCATCATGCAACCCTTTTTAAAACTCACCTTAATAAATTGCATAGATCGTTGATCTATTTAAATCGAGGGATATTCACATGGTGATTTCTCTTTAAAACATATTTAAAGTCTCCTACTTTTATTAGGGAGCTATAGTAAATATTCCATTAATTTGGAATTGACCATGACACACTTGCATTTGAACCTCCAAATAATCCCTTGGCTCTTTTCTTTTTCTGAAATATGGAAAAGAAACCCCTTTTCTTTCTTTTGGCCAGCCAAGCAGGCCTCCTGGCCTTTCCCTTCCATCCGAAGTTGCCCCAAGGTCGCTGGGCCTCCAGGCGACCAAAGGCCAGCCCAGCCTCTCTCCCTCGCTAACCCTAGCGCCAGGGGAGAGCCTCCTGCTCGATCCCCATCTATTATGTAATGTTGATGTAATGATATCCACCTTGCAAAAGCGCTTCAATATGTGGTTCTATCCTTGGTGGGACCTTCGAGTCTCTTTAGGATAGTATCGCATATTGGGCGTGACAAGTTGGTATCAGAGCCTCGACCGACCATAGGAGCCCCCTTGATTGTTGGTCGTTGTTGAGTCTAGAAGAAAACTATTTTGAGTCTTAGGATTATATATATTGGAGAGTAGGATTCTTTTTACTCCCCACCCCCTTCGTCGCTCTGGTGAGGTCTCCTGACGTAGATGTTTTGACTTTCCTCTCCTCAAATTTCACTAAAAAAATGTTTAGGATCACGCGGGTATCTTGGAATCGTTCCGATGGTTTTGTGACGAGAACATTGTTCTTGGTGCCTCCTGTCTTTTATGTGGCAGTGACCCAGGGAGTTGAGCTCCGAGGTGTTGTCGTCACAATTTTATCGTTGTAGTTCTGGAATACCTGAGTTTTGCCGACATCGAAAATCTCTTTTATGCAGTTGTTGGTGACATAACCTCGACGCCACCCAATACTGTGGAGTTCGGGAGTATTGCCATAGCTCGTATATCGGATGCTTTTCGAAGGTTGAGGTACACGATTTCCGGAGTTTTCTTGGTTATGTGTTGACGGATGGATACAGCTGGATGTAGGGATTGTTAGTTTGGGTGAGATATATTGCTTCCCCTGTATCCCCAACACCAGATTGCATAACCAGAAAGTTTCGGCAGTTTATAGGTGGGAATTCAAGTAGCTCCTAGAATATCTTTTTGATAAATGCATGATATGGGATAGGGTAAATCTCTATCATATGTATTTGTTCCGGCTTATTTCTGCAAGCCAATCCTTTGTTTTGTTTTGAGTTGTGGTATTTGAGTTGCTTCAATGTCAAGTGTTGATTCCATACCTTTCCTAAGCGGTGTTCTCATATTTCTATGAGAGTGGTAATCCTTCTTGATCATCGAGATTGTCATCCCAATTCTTTCCAACCGGCGTGCTTCTCTTCAAGGGATTCGATCATTTCAACATTCGCAAGATCATCTCTCAGTTTCCCAACATTGTTTGTTTCATCCATCCCCAAGTTGTCTTTGTTTTTCCCAACCCTCCCACCCTTTTCTTCAAGGACTCATTTATTTTAATAAAGTATCCATTTATTCATGTGAAATCACTTCACTCTTTTCAATCAATGTTCTGATCCGGTGATCCCTCATGAAGATGCTCACGAGCTTCAAGTTCATCATCCTTCGTTCTTTTGTCTTCTCCGGTGGATCCAATTCAAGCTTTCAGTGTTGATCATATTCCTTTCCTCGTTTCTAATGCTTTCTCATGCCGATGCACCTCTTAATCATTCACTTCTTCCTATTCATTTGTTCTGGAGTGCTGAAGATATCTCACAAGGCTTGTGTTTTCATTCTCAATCCGTTCAAGATATTTCGAGGTGGTTATCTCTTTCAAGCCATTTAATTCAATCGGTGCAACCTCTCTTTAAAATTGTTCAACGGTGTTTTCTCTTTAGTGGGCCCATAACCCACAGGTCTTTTCTCAGGATCTTACCCGACTCTTCTAATTTTCCCGGAGTCATTCCCAAATTCTTTTCGAAGTTTGACGTAAGAATGAAATTTTCATCAGTCATATTCCTTCTCCAAGATCGCTTTCAGAATATTTTCATCGTTGGTTCATCATTTCTATTCTTCTTTGTTCCGGAGTGTCTAAACAATTGGGTGGTGTTTCTCCTCGTCATTCTCGGTTTTTGAAGACCGAAGAAGAGTTTTTCCTCTAAATCTTGCCCGTTCTCTCGAAGATTCATGGTTCTAGCTTCATTCCATCCTCATAATTGTTTTTGATTGTGACCATTCTTTTCTTACCACCCGGGGCATTTCGTGAGTTCTTTCCATTTTATTCCTACGAAGGCCATCATTTCGGGTTTATTCATTCTCAGCTTTTAGCTCTCCTTCTCCATATTCTACCGGTGCATCGTTCAAATATCCTCTAATCAGTTCATGATCTCTTCGTTCTCATGTATCTAAATCCCCTCAAGTATCTTCATTCGTTTTCCAATTCTTACCGGTGAATTGTGCCTTTGCTACTTTCATTTTCAATTCTTACGGTGGTTCGTTCAAGATTTCACTTCCTTCGTTATCATATCAATTCATTCGTTGTTTCCAAATCCCACTGGTGGTTCCATCAATACCTTCTCAAGTTTGCGCTATATCTCTCTTAATCCTTTCTACGAGAATAAGTAGTATGCCAAATCCATTGCTTATCATCAATTTAATTTGATGAAGGGTAAGCATACAATAAATCTTATTCTTATTTCCTCGAGGTGATTCAATTCTTTTCTTCCGGAGATTGTTCATGATGAAGTAATTCTCGTTTCTAGTGTTTCATCTTTTCTTTTTCCGGAGTTCCAAGTTTTCTCGGTTATATCGTCGCAAAGCGCCAACTAAATCATTGCAAGGCTTCACCTTGTTCTTTCAACTTCTCTTCCTTTCTATCATCCTTTTGTTACTGGAGTTCTTCATGGAGACTCTACATGGTGGTTCATCAAGGATTCCTTTCATTCTTCAATTGTTCTTCAATTTTTTCTCTGGGAGTCATGATCCGCCAAGCTACACTCTAAAATAAACATGGTGCTAAACACATGTTTTGTTTTGTGGAGTCCAAGCTTTCTTCTTCTTGCATTTCGAAGTGCAATTCCTTCTACCTTATCTTCGAGATGGCGTTATATCATTCTTGACAATTTCCATTCATGTTTCATGAGTCACATGTTGTCAAGAATGAGGTACTCTAAATCCATTAATACCTCCATTGGAGTTATCTTGGTAAAGATTTCACCTAAAACCTTCCCTAAGGAATATTGCTAATTATGGTGCTATCAATGATCCGAGTTTTTCTCCTATCCTCTCGGTGAAGAAGTTTTTCATCTCTTTGGGGCTCTAAATCAAATCAACGGTTTCCATTAGTGGCCGATTGTCACCTCATAGTCTCGAGATGTTTTCCATAAGCCCACTACAAGCTTATTCGTTTTGTTGTTGGTTTTCCAACAACTCCGTTATAACCTTCTTGGAGGGTGCTCTCCAAGCTCAGTTGTGGCAGAAGTTGGCATTTTCTTCTCCATTCTGTTTTTTTCCAATGATCTATCTTCTATTCTTTTTTTCGGGGGCATTGTGATGTTGCTCTCTTCACTCATCATCTCGAATTGTGAGGACCATGTTCTTTTCATTGCTTATCCATTTAACCGGAGTGTTGTGTCTATCATTCCTCTTTTAATCGGAGTCTCGTCCAAGTGCTTTCATTTTGCCAAGTTCATGTTCTATTCCTTCCATGTTCAACCGGAGTGCTGCCCGAATTCTTCCTCTCTCATCTTATTTTAACCGGAGTGGTTTTGAATTCTATCCTGTCCATTAAAGTCTTGATTCATGTCTTTGCAACCTTCAAGTTATCGTAATGTTCCTCGTTCCTCTTTTCTAATGGATTGTTTGCAATCTTGTTCATCTCTGTTGTACTCTTTCTTTTAAATTTCTCAACCTCTCAAGGTTCATGGTTTCACTCGTTCGTCGAACAAGCAACTTAGTTTTACTTCCTCTCTTCCTCTTCCATTTTCTCTCCGGCGTCATCCTAGATCTCGGGACGAGATCCTCTTGTAGTGGTGGAGTGTTGTAACGCCCCGAGACCGACGCTCCAGATGCCTTCCTTGTATTCCGAGATTCGCCGTGTGATTTGTTTTGTTCGTTGCATTCATCCTTGCATCATGTGCATTGCATCATGTCATCATGCAACCCTTTTTAAAACTCACCTAAATAAATTGCATAGATTGTTGATCTATTTAAATCGAGGGATATTCACATGGTGATTTCTCTTTAAAACATATTTAAAGTCTCCTACTTTTATTAGGGAGCTATAGTAAATATTCCATTAATTTGGAATTGACCATGACACACTTGCATTTGAACCTCCAAATAATCCCTTGGCTCTTTTCTTTTTCTGAAATATGGAAAAGAAACCCCTTTTCTTTCTTTTGGCCAGCCAAGCAGGCCTCCTGGCCTTTCCCTTCCATATGAAGTTGCCCCAAGGTCAAGCTGGGCCTCCACGCGACCGAAGGCCAGCCCAGCCTCTCTCCCTCGCTAACCCTAGCGCCAGCCTCCTGCTCAATCCCCATCTATTATGTAATGTTGATGTAATGATATCCACCTTGCAAAAGCGTTTCAATATGCGGTTCTATCCTTGGTGGGACCTTCGAGTCTCTTTAGGATAGTATCGCATATTGGGCGTGACACTTCCGCCAACCAGCTTCGACATCATTGAAGACCAGTTTCTCTTCATAGCGGCTCAAATTTATGTTCCAGTGGCAATGAGGGCTTGTGCACAACTGTATGCACCAAGGGACTATGCCCTTGAAGAATTTCTCAATTCCTTTCGGCAGCACGAACAGTTGAAGATTCTGACGTACATCTATCTAAACCATAAAATGGCTAGGAGTATGAACATCATGAACATGCTTAGTTTTCATTGGACGACCCCTGCCCCTGTAATCACTCCTGCGTGCCCCGACAATATTCGCAAGCTCCGTCTTGTTTAAAAACTCGTTCTTAACCAGCTTGTTGTGAGGTCGGTCTGGGCATTCTGGTGAAGCTGGACAAGCCGAAGCACAACGCTGAAATAGTGTAGCAGGAGCAGCAGGAGAACGTGCAAGGCTATGGATAGATGAATCCTGCAAGGAGGAAGTTACGCTGTGAATGTAGGTTGAAGCGACAAAAAAAATACATCTGTACTTAACGCAACACGAGTTACTTACACCAGCGGGCGCAGCGGTACTTGCTTGCTTCTTACAATCAGCCAAAACATCTCTCTGTCTTTTCTTCTCATGTTCTGCTGGAAGCAAGGAGCCCTGTACAGTCGTCTCCGCTAGTGTTGAAACACGCGATGCTGGCAAGCCATGGTTCAGTACTTCCCATTTAACCTCCTGCATTCATTTGGTAGTCCGCAAGAAAAGGGGATTAGTTAGTATACAAGCCATATAACATAGTAGATTTTGATCAAATCTTTAGGCAGTGCCTTGCGATGTATGAAGTTAACATATTAGAAAACCCCAATTACAAAATCGTAATCATGAATTTCTATGGTTCTGGTAGTTCCTTGTTGGGGATAGGCGTGATTTCAAATACTACTGCACAAAACTGGAATGCCTAAGAACTTGGCGGTTCTATGTGCTTGGGGACGCATCTAAAAGTTCCGATCCAAAGGTAAGAAGATCCGTTGGTTGGAAATCTGTATCAATTGTTGATGCCTAGCTTCTAAAATCAATCTAGTGTGACCAATTCCATGCAGTTTTCAAAGGAACAACTGCATAAAAAACCTTGCAAATCCTTCAGCCTAGATTGGAATGGCCATATCATTGCTCTACCTATTTGAATACACGCAAGGACGGGATATTTGACAAAACCTAGCATGCAAATCAGTTGTAGCAACGATGACAGGGAGGATTACTTACAGTATGGGGCACATTGCTGCTGCTGGACTGAACATCTCGCTGCCGAGTGCCAGCTATCTCTGCCGCCAATCTGTCACTCCATGCATACTGCCTTTCTCAGAAGCTTCGGACAGAACTCCCCCACTCTTCTTCTTCTTTGATCTTGGCCTTGTCCGTCACCGGCGAGAGGGAGGTGGGTGTGGGAGCGGCGGAGAGAAGGAGGAGTCTTAAGTGATGATGAGAAAGGGGTTTCGGAGGAGTGCAGAGCGCAACCGCATAAATAATGAGATAGGACTACACGGTGAGAGAAGGGCAGTGTGGCCCACATAGTCAGGTGTATGGAGAGCTAGACCATCCAACATTTACAAAGCACCTATTAAAACGACAAATTAAGAGGCATGTACCAGGAACACGCACACTCTGCAGTTGAAAAAGTTGGCCTAGCCATCTCGCTTTACATTTACTGTAATTGTAGCGCCAAGCAGATAAGTGTGACAAGTAGCCCGCCCATCCAACCCTGCGTGTTGCACTGTGTTGTAATATTGTCTTCACACGCCAGCTGATTAGACGGCTCATGGTGAACCGGCCAGTCCAATATTGTTGTGCACCTACTAAAATGTTGAACTACTAGGCGCATACACCATTCTCTTAGCAATTGGCACTAGTGCAAATTTCAGCTATCTCAACACCAGGACAGATTGATTTAACTGAAACATTCAGTAAGAATTGACACCAGGACAATTTTAGGATACACAAAAAAATCCAGTCATCTTTGAACACCCGGACAAATTCAGATAACAATTGACACCATGACAAATTCAGTAAACTTTTAATACGAGGGCAGATTACGAACAAATGGGATGGCAACCGTCCTTTCAGTAATAAGATGACTAGAAAATTATTTCTTACAGGGCACCACCACATGATTAAGCTTAAATTTTGCAAAAACACGCCTTAAATCAACCATAAGCAGTCACACTACTTAAATTCTGCAGACATACACCTTAAAAGAAGCATAACCAGTTCACAAAAGACACACAACTGAAATCATCTTGTTCTAGGCACTGACAAGGCAAACCTTCTCGCAAGCACGACACACTAACTACCAGACTAACTTAACATGAGGAAGGCTCACTTATATGGCGTAAACAGCTACGCATCGCCACACCGCGTGTATGTCACCTCAATTTCTTCCTCGTTGTAGATGATGATCTTCATCAGCTCAGGGTATACAACCTCAAATTCAACGACGCGTCCAAGCTTGAGTCCATGGAACTTGGAAAATGCACACCACAATGCACCCAACTCTAGCATTCCATCTTCTTCTTGCTTCAACTCAACACGCCAACCACAACCCGTGAAAGTCTCCCGATTGATAAACCTTGGCAAGCTCAGATTGCTGGCCTGTAAAAGAGAGGCTGCACCATCGGGTATTACCAAACGGGATTCGCACCGCTTGTCCTGCATGATTCTGACAAAGTAGTTTGGTCTCTTTTCTTCATGGAAGTGACCGATGCTAGCATAATGCTTTTTCACTTCAGACGAGGACTTCCCCTCCCAATGACAATAACGTAGATGTTATATCCTTTGGTAAATCAAACTTGTCACTATAAAAACAAGATGAACATACCTCACGGGGTCTTTCACCAGAGGATACAGAACCACATGCAGGTGCTGAGATTGTACTAACTGTTGGCACTGTAGATTACATTTAGCAAGTTCAGATATTAAAACATGGGGCTTTGCTTCAGGGTATGGGGTTGAATGACATACAACAACATCATAAAACATAACATACTGCTTTTTATAGCAAGAAGCCTCAGTTCAACATCCACAGCCGCTGGTAAGCACGCCGTTCCACTGGTTGACTAGAGTGCCTGAATGGCATTTAGTAAGCCAATAAACCACCATACAAAACGATCTCAAGATAGTGATAAAACAGAGTACATGATACACCTACATAAACACAAATTTAGAGTAGGGAAATTAAGACAGAGATGTTGCAACAATGTAATAGCTAAAACATTGCTATCATAGGAAATTCAGAGATGCACTTTCCCTTTTGCTTCCCTTTCTTCTGCTTCCGCTTCCGCTTCTCCCCCTTGCCATTTTCAGTGCGAGAATACTGGTCGAAAACGCAATATGGGTCGAGCATTATCTGCTCACTGCCGGAGATGTTAGAGTCAACCTCGGCATCCTCCAAATCCTCCTCTATGGGAGGAAGGCCGGCGAGCGAACGAACTGCTAGAGTTTGCTCGTGTGCGAGTGCACATGCCATTCTCGCTTGGCGCTTCGCAAGAATGCGTGCATGTAGGGCATGGACAGTATTATCCTCCGGGACCTTGTCGACAGGGACACCAAGGTTCGCCATGGCACGACTGTTGTTTGCTGAATGACCAATCTAAGGACCAATGAACTAATAAAATTCAGAACTGCATGTGCCATAGAATTGCTCAATAAGCAATCTAGAGAGAGAACAATATTGACACCGCCACCGTGGATAACCCATCTATGCAATCCAAACAAACAGATGAATCTGCTAACTGCGTGTGGGAATAAATCAAATAACACATGACAACATGTTCAAATACGAGCAAACTGCGTTGGCAGATCTATATAATTGAAACAAACTGCAATTGGGATTTATCAAGTACCACCTATAATGACGGATTTTATTACTACTTGTTTGGGATGCCTTCTGCGCATTAGAAAACCTGATACTAAAATAAATATTTACGGCTCCGGATGTTTTGAACCCAATGCAAGAATCTAGACTATCATGGAATTACCACGTCAGATGTCCTAGTGTGAGGACTTAGTCGTGGAGCCATCGCAACGAGATTAGCTTAAAGGGGTTAAACTGGACAAAGGACACGGGGAGTTTATACTGGTTCGACCCCTTGCGGTGAAGGTAAAATCCTACGATCCAGTTGTGGTGGAATTGATGGGGTCTCGATGATCAGGGAGCGAATCCGCTTTACCTGGCTCTTGAGTTGTTGTCTCTTGTCCCTGAACCGCCGCCGGGTCGTCCCTTTATATACACAGGTTGACGCCCGGTGGTTTACAGAATCCCGGCCAGCTCATACATGTGTCCGGCTCGGTTTCTACCCTTTCCTATCTTACAACACACGTTACATAGTATATGGCGGTTTATGTCTATGGGCCCTGATCCGCCTTTGGGCCCTGGGCCTCTAAGCCTCTTAAGTAAAGCGCCACACTCCTTCCCTTCATGGGCTTCAATATGAATGACTCGTTACAGGTATAACCCGGCCCCACCTGGGCGGTTTATACTCAGTAGTTATATCCCCAACATTAGGCCCCAGATTGATTTGAACATGTTCATGTCAATCTTCCGAACTTAAGAAAATTCCTTCTTGAATACCTTCATGTGAACCTTGTAATCCGCCATGAAGTCATCTTCCAAAATTGTAATAAACCGCCATGATGTCATCTGCTTATTAAAAACCGTACATACCTCCCTTTTATTAATAAATTTACGAAAATCAAGGCGACAGCTCTGTCACTTATCCATTTTTTGGGCTCCTCGATTCTTGCCCCTCTCGCTTATCCCTTCGCTTTATAAATAGGACCGGGGGTCATTTTCACTTTTCCCCTTCGTGCCTCTTCGCCTCATCGTCTTCCTCGTGCCGCCCCAGTGCTTCAAGCTCAGCCGCCGCCGTCCAGCCTTGTCTTTGACCTCACCTCCGGCCGCTGCATCAACCTGAACGGACCAGAAAACACGGCGCCTCTCCGCTACTCCCTCAGCCTTAGTAAGTCTTCTTTCTTTCCACCCCAGATCTACTACTAGGGTTTCAGTCTTTGATGGTGTTCTTCGGTGTTCTTCAGTGTTCGTCAGCTTTCATTACTGCACAGTAGCTCCTGATTGAAACCTTGATTTTTATCCCGTATAACAACATCCGTAGCCCTTATTCCATTAATGCATCTCATCTAAGTAGAAGATCTCATCAATATCTTTAACTATTCCGCTGTCACAACTTAGGGTTTCTAGAATTTTCTCCCTTTTTTGAACTGCGGCAGATCCAAAATTATAGTGTCAATCTGTGAAACCTGTTTGTGCAACACTTAGTAGCTTTTTAATATTTGTTCCTTCCACACCAACGTAGGCGGTTTAACCTTTAATAAGATTATAACCCTCCATGTAGCATTAGCCCTCTCTTAAACCGCCAATTCCTCATTTCCATAACCCTGCCGATGTCTAAATCTGGTTTGATATATATATATATATACCTCAATGTCTTCTCCCTATGACCTTGTGTCACTTTATACTTGTTAGCCATGAATCTTAAACCGACATTAATCTTTTTCCAGCTATTTGTTAAAATGGCCAAACGATTTTATGCTTGCAACTGGGTCCCTTCCCGGGTTACGGAAGAACAGCTGGCCAGATGTGTCGCAACTGGCGCTTTAGTGAGTAAAGAGACCATCCACTGGTGGGTCCCTGGTCTAGAAAATCCCCCTGAACCCAAGGATGGAGAGGTGATTGTGTTTGTTGATCATCTGAGTCAAGGGTTTAGCCCTCCCGGATCAAAATTCTTTCATGATGTGCTTGCTAGCTTCCAAATCCGCCCTCAAGATATTGGACCGAACTCCATGTCCAATATTTGCAATTTTCAAGTATTTTCCGAGACTTATATGCAAGAAGAACCTACTGTTGAACTATTCCGACACTTCTTTTACTTAAACCGCCGTACTGAATTTATGGACGGGCCCAACACTGAACTTGGCGGCGTTTCAATTCAGAAGAGGAAATATGTCAATTTCCCTCACGCCAAGCATCATAGCCACCCTAAAGATTGGAATCAGACTTAGTTTTATTGCCGAAACACAGCTCCAGATGGCGAAAATCCTCTGTCGGGTTATCGTGCTCACTGGCTTACCAGTAAGCATCCAGTTCCCCAACGACTTACTGCAAAGGAACGAGCAAAGTACGCACCACAGCTTGCAAAGCTCCGAGCCTTTATGGAAAACAGTTTAACTGGCATCGACTTTGTCCGCTGCAGGGTCTCTTGGAGTATCTTGCCCTTAAGCCGTTGATGACCCACAAGTATAGGGGATCTGTCGTAGTCCTTTTGATAAGTAATAGTGTCGAACCCAACAAGGAGCAGAAGGAAATGATAAGCGGTTTTCAGTAAGGTTTTCTCTGCAAGCACTGAAATAGTAGGTGATAGATAGTTTTGTGATAAGATAAATAGTAATGAGCAAAAAGTAAATAAAGTAAATAAAGTGCAGCAAGGTGGCCCAATCCTTTATGTAGCAAAGGATAAGCCTGGACAAATTCTAATAATGAAGAAGGAGCTCCCGAGGACACATTGGGAATTATCGTCAAGCTAGTTTTCATCACATTCATAAGATTCACGTTCGGTACTTTGATAATTTGATATGTGGGTGGACCGGTACTTGGGTACTGCCCTAACATGGACAAGCATCCCACTTATGATTAACCCCTATTGCAAGCATCCGCAACTGCAAAAAGGAGTATTAAGGTAAACCTAACCACAGCATTAAACATATGGGTCCATATCAACCCCTAACGAAGCAACGCATAAAATAGGGTTTAAGCTTCTGTCACTCTAGCAACCCATCATCTAGTTATTACTTCCCTATGCCTTCCTCTAGGCCCAAATAATGGTGAAGTGTCATGTAGTCGACGTTCACATAACACCACTAGAGGAGAGACAACATACATCTCATCAAAATATCGAACGGATACCAAATTCACATGACTACTAATAGCAAGACTTCACCCATGTCCTCAGTAACAAACGTAACTACTCACAAAGCATATTCATGTTCATAATCAGAGGAGTAATAATATGCATAAAGGATCTGAACATATGATCTTCCACCAAGTAAACCAAATAGCATCAACTACAAGGAGTAATCAACACTACTAGCAACCCACTGGTACCAATTTGTGGTTTTGATACAAGATTGGATACAAGAGATGAACTAGGGTTTTGAGATGAGATGGTGCTGGTGAAGATGTTGATGGAGATTGACCCCCTCCCGATGAGAGGATCGTTGGTGATGACGTTGGTGATGATTTCCCCCTCCCGGAGGGAAGTGTCCCCGGCAGAACAGCTCCGCCAGAGCCCTAGATTGATTCCACCAAGGTTCTGCCTCGTGGCGGCGGAGTTTCGTCCCGTAAGTTTGCCCACGATTTTTTCCAGGGGAAAACCCTTCATATGGCAGAAGATGGACGCCGGAAGCCCACCAGGGGGCCCAGGAGATAGGGGGCGCCCCCCTGTCTTCTGGATAGGGTGTGGGCCCCCTGGCCTATTTCTTTTGCCCAAAAATTCTTATTAAATCTAAAAAGTTGTTTCGTGGAGTCTCAGGTCTTTTGGAGTTGTGCAGAATAGGTTTCCAACGTTTGCTCCTTTTTCAGCCAAAATTCCAGCTGCCGGCATCCCCCCTCTTCATGGTAAACCTTGTAAAATAAGGGAGAATAGCCATAAGTATTGATATATAATGTGTAATAACAACCCATAATGCAATAATATTGATATAAAAGCATGATACAAAATGGACGTATCAACTCCCCCAAGCTTAGACCTCACTTGTCCTCAAGCGGAAGCCGAAATCAAAAAATATGTCCACATGTTTAGAGATAGAGGTGTCGATAAAAATAAAATACGGACATGAGGGCATCATGATCATTCTAATAACAGCAATATATATGGATTTTGTCATATGATTTCCTATGTTCAAGTAATAAGCAATTCACAATGTCAAGTATGGTTCAAAAACTTCATTGGGAACTAACAAACTATAATCTCAGTCATTGAAGCAATTGCAATTTATCGTAACATCAGAAAGAGTCAATAATAGAGCTTTTCAGCAAGCTCACATACTCAACTGTCCCGTAGTCCCCTATAATTGTTAACACTCACGCAATACTTGTGGTTACAGAGTTTCGGCCGGACACTGAGAAAGATAGGGGCTTATTGTGTTGCCTCCCAACATATTCACCTTTAGGTGATGTCAACAATAATAACCTATGCCAACTTACATCCAATTGGATATATGCATCATGATCTTTCAAACACGAGGAGCTTGCCAAAGGATAAAATGAAAAAGGGAAAGGTGAGAATCACCTTGACTCAAGCATAAAGTGAAACATAAAGTAAAAGATAGGCCCTTCGCAGAGGGAAGCAGAGGTTGTCATGTGCGTTTAGGGTTGATGCACAAAATCTTGATGCAAAAGAACGTCTCTTTATATTGCCCCTTGTACGTGGACCTTTATTATGCAGTCTGTCGCTTTTATTACTTCCACAACAAGTTCGTACAAAGCTTATTTTCTCTGCACTAATAAATCATACATATTTAGAGAGCAATTTTTATTGCTTGCACCGATGACAACTTACTTGAAGGATCTTACTCAATCCATAGGTAGGTATGGTGGACTCTCATGGCAAAATTGGGTTTAAGGATATTTGGAAGCACAAGTAGTATCTCTACTTGGTGCAAGGAATTTGGCTAGCATGAGGGGGAAAGGCAAGCTCAACATGTTTGGAAGGTCAATGACAATATACTTTAACTGAGATGTCGGAAAACATAAACCATTACATTGTCTTCCTTGTCCAACGTCAACTCTTTTAGCATGTCATACTTAATGAGTGCTTCACAATCATAAAAGATGTCCAAGATAATATATTTATATGTGAACCCCTCTTTCCTTATTACTTCCTATTAATTGCAACGATGACCAAGGCTACGTTCATCAACTCTCAACAATTTTTATGCCTCATACTTTCTATGTGTGAAGTTATCAATATCCATAAGATCAATATGAACTCTTTTGTTCTTTCTACCTTTTCAAGATCATAGCAACATAGCAAAGCCCTTGACTCAACACTAATCTTTATTATAGATAGCACACGATCTCAATTTCATAAAGAGATCACAACGAAAAACTCAAAACTACTTGATATCAAAACTTTGAACTACTACTAGATCAAGATACTACTAAAAGGATCGAACTAATTAAAGCGGTAAAGATAGGAGTGTGATGGTGATACGATACCGGGGCACCTTCCCCAAGCTTGGCAGTTGCCAAGGGGAGTGCCCATACCCATGTGATTATTTCTTCAGAGGTGATGGAGAAGGAGTTGTTGATGATGTAGGCTTGTCGTCCGTCTTCCAAGGCATAGGCTCTCCGTCATAAAAGGATGATCGAGTCTCCGGGATCCTTAAATCTGCATCCAAACTCATTCGCTTGAATCTATATTCATACTCACAGTTCTGGTTTTGGAGGTCATAAATCTGGGCTTGGAGGTGCTCGATTTTCTCTTGAAGCTTGAAGATGGTCTCCCCAATGACTTTGGCATCCAGCTTGTGGTTGTTGGTGAACTCCGTGATCATCCTCTGGTTGGCGTTGAGTCCAGGCTCCACCATCCCTTGACACTTGAAAACTTCTTCCTCCATGCCTTCGAGCTTTGTCTCCATGATCCCGGTACGCCTTGGTCCCTCCACATCGCGGATGTGCAACACCCCCTCATGCATCTCAATGGTTTGAGGGTGATGCAGCACCTCCGCAAGATAGGGGTTGATAACCCTCTCGAAAAACTTGTCCTTGGTGGCGCTTGGAGATGACATGATGCTCTAGATCTGAAACAGAAATAGCTCAAAACGAAAACAGAGGATATTTGCGTGATACGGTGGTCAAAACCTTCGGGAGTATATATAACGAATTTTTGCCGACCAAAATACGTAACATACAAGAAAACGGAGTCCGGAAGGCACACGAGGTGCCCACGAGACAGGGGGTGCGCCCTACAGGGGGGCGGCCTCCTCTCTCGTGGGAGCCTCGTGTCCCTTTCGGACTACTTCTTTCTTCCTAAAATTCTTAAATAATGCAAAACTGATAAAAATTGCCATTAGAGTTGTTTTGGAGTCGGTTTACATACCGTACCACGTACCTATGCCTTTTCGGAGTATGGAACATTCTGGAAAGTGTCTCTTATGTATTCCTCGGGGGTTATGGTTTCAATAATATTAGTTTCAACATTGATAGGATTACCTGAAATATAATTATTAATTCTTTGACCGTTTACCACCCTCGGATTTGTGCCTTCGAAGTTGTTGATTTTTATAGCACCAGAACGATAGACCTCCTCGATAATGTAGGGACCTTCCCATTTTGAGAGAAGTTTTCCTGCAGAAAATCTTAAACGACAATTGAACAATAACACATAATCTCCTACGTTAAACTCACGCTTTTGTATCCTCTTATCATGCCAGCGTTTGACTTTTTCTTTGAAAAGCTTGGCATTCTCATAAGCTTGGGTTCTCCATTCATCAAGTGAGCTAATATCAAATAACCTTTTCTCACCGGCAAGTTTGAAGTCATAATTAAGCTCTTTAATAGCCCAATATTCTTTATGTTCAAGTTCAAGAGGTAAATGACAGGCTTTTCCATAAACCATCTTATATGGAGACATACCATAGGATTTTTGTACGCAGTTCTATAGGCCCATAATGCATCATCAAGTTTTTTGGACCAATTCTTTCTAGATCTATTCACAATCTTTTGCAAAATTAATTTGAGCTCTCTATTGCTCAACTCTACTTGACCACTAGATTGCGGGTGATAAGGAGATGCGATTCTATGATTGACATCATACTTAGCAAGCATCTTACGGAAAGCACCATGAATAAAATGTGAACCACCATCAGTTATAAGATATCTAGGGACTCCAAACCTCAGAAAAAATTATCTTCTTTAAGCATTTTAATAGAAGTGTTATGATCAGCACTACTAGTTGGAATATCTTCTACCCACTTAGTAACGTAATCAACAGCAACTAAAATATGTGTATAACCATTGGAGGCAGGAAAAGGTCCCATATAATCAAAGCCCCAAACATCAAACGGTTCAATAACAAGAGAATAATTCATAGGCATTTCTTGACGTCTACTAATGTTACCTATTCTTTGACATTCATCACAAGATACGACAAACATACGAGCATCTTTGAAAAGAGTAGGCCAATAAAAACCAGACTGTAGTACCTTGTGTGCAGTTCTGTCTCCAGCGTGGTGTCCTCCATAGGATTCAGAGTGACACTTGCGTAGGATTTGTTCCTGTTCATGCTCAGGCACACAACGTCTAATAATACCATCTACTCCTTCTTTATAAAGGTGTGGATCATCCCAGAAGTAATGTCTTAAATCATAAGAGAACTTTTTCTTTTGTTGGTATGTGAAACTAGGAGGTATATATTTGGCAACAATGTAATTAGCATAATCAGCATATCAAGGAGCAGTACGAGAAGCATTGACAACCGCTAATTGTTCATTGGGAAAACTATCATTAATAGGCAGTGGGTCATCAAGAACATTCTCTAGCCTAGACAAGTTGTCCGCAACGGGGTTCTCGGCTCCTTTTCTATCAACAATATGCAAGTCAAATTCTTGGAGCAAGAGAACCCATCTAATGAGTCTAGGCTTAGCATCTTTCTTTTCCATAAGATATTTAATAGCAGCATGATCAGTGTGAATAGTAACTTCGGAATCAACAATATAAGGTCTAAACTTATCACATGCAAACACAACTGCTAAGAATTCTTTTTCAGTGGTAGCATAATTTCTCTGGGCAGTATCGAGAGTCTTACTAGCATACTGGATAACATTCAATTTCTTATCGACTCTTTGCCCTAAAACAGCACCTACAGCATAATCACTAGCATCACACATAATTTCAAAAGGTAAATTCCAATCAGGTGGCTGAACAATAGGTGCAGTGATCAAAGCTTTCTTAGGTGTTTCAAAAGCTTCTACACAATCATCATCAAAGACAAAGGAATATCTTTTTGCAATAAATTAGTCAGAGGCCTAGAGATTTTAGAAAAGTCCTTAATGAACCTCCTATAAAAACCGGCGTGACCAAGGAAACTTCTTATACCTTTTATGTCCTTGGGACATGGCATCTTTTCAATAGCATCAACTTTGGCTTTATCAACTTCAATACCTCTCTCGGAGATCTTGTGCCCCAAGACAATGCCCTCATTAACCATAAAGTGACACTTTTCCCAATTCAGGACAAGACTAGTGTCTTCGCATCTCTGCAAAACTCGATCAAGGTTGCTCAAACAATCATCAAAAGAGGATCCATAGACGGAGAAGTCATCCATGAATACCTCACAAATCTTTTCACAAAAATCAGAAAATATAGCCATCATGCATCTTTGAAAGGTAGCGGGTGCATTACATATACCAAAAGGCATACGTCTATAAGCAAAAGTACCAAAAGGACAAGTGAAAGTAGTTTTAGATTGATCCCCCGCTGATACAGGTATCTGAGAGAAACCAGAATAACCATCTAGAAAGCAAAAAATGTGTGTGTTTGGAAAGCCTTTCTATCATTTGATCAATAAAAGGTAAAGGGTAATGATGTTTCTTAGTAGCTTTACTTAACTTACAGAAATCAATTACCATCTTATAACCTGTAATAATTCTTTGTGGGATCAATTCATCTTTATCATTAGGAACAACGGTAATACCTCCCTTTTTAGGGACACAATGGACAGGTCTTACCCATTCACTATCAGCAACGGGATAAATAATACCTGCCTCAAGAAGTTTTAGTATCTCCTTTCTTACCACTTCCTTCATTTTGGGATTTAATCGTCTTTGAGGATCTCTAACTGGTTTGGCATCTTTCTCCACTGAAATTTTGTGTTGACATAATGTGGGACTAATGCCCTTAAGATCATCCAGGGTATATCCAATAGTAGCTCGGTGCTTATTCAGAGTTTTCAATAATATTTCTTCTTCTTTTTCTGAAACGTTAGCACTAATAATAACAGGATATATTTCTTTTTCATCAAGATAAGCATACTTAAGATTATCAGGTAATGGTTTGAGTTCAAACACGGGATCACCCTTGGGTGGAGGGGGATCCCCAAGAATTTCAACGGGAAGGTTATGTTTCAGCATAGGTTCTTGTTTAAGGAACACTTTATCTATTTATTCCCTTTCCTTCATAAACATATCATTTTCATGGTCTAGCAAATATTATTCTAACGGATCAGTTGGAGGAATAGCAATGGAAGCAAGAGCAATAATTTCATCCTTACTAGGTGGTTCCTCTTCACGGTGTTTTCTATGAAATTTAGAAAAGTTGAACTCATGAGACATATCACCTAGACCAATAGTAACTACATCCTTTTCGTAATTTATCCTAGCATTAACGGTGTTCAATAAGGGTCTACCAAATATAATGGGACAAAAGCTATCTTGTGGGGAGCCAAGAACAAGAAAATCAGCAGGATATTTAGTTTTCCCATGCAAGACTTCAACATCTCTAACAATTCCCATTGGTGAAATAGTATCTCTATTGGCAAGTTTAATTGTGACATCAATATCTTCTAACTCAGTAGGTGCAATATCGTGCTTAATTTCTTTGTATAAGTCAATAGGTATTGCACTAGCACTAGCACCCATGTCACATAAGCCATGATAGCAATGATCTCCTATTTTACCAGAAATAACAGGCATGCCTACCACAGGTCTATGTTTATCTTTAGCACAAGGTTTGGCAATTCTAGCAGTTTCATCACAGAACTAAATAACATGCCCATCAATATTATCAGACAAGAGACCTTTAACAATAGCAACATTAGGTTCAACTTTGATTTGCTCAGGAGGTGTATAAGTTCTAACATTGCTCTTACGAACAACAGTCGAAGCCTTAGCATGATCTTTTATCCTAACAGGAAAAGGAGGTTTTTCAACATAAGCAGTAGGAATAATGGGATCACTATATGTAATAGTCTTTTCTTCGAGTGTAACAGGTGCAACTACTATAACTTCAACAGGAGGATTATATTTAAACCACTTCTCTTTAGGGAGATCAACGTGAGTAGCAAAAGTTTCACAAAAAGTAGCTACTATCTTAGAGTCAAGTCCATACTTAGAGCTAAATCCATGGAAATCATCGGTATCCATAAAAGATTTAACACAATCAAACTTAGGTGTCATACCTGACTCCTTACCATCGTCGGAACCCCAATCTTCAGAGTTGCATTTTATTCTTTCCAATAAGTCCCATTTGAAATCAATAGTCTTCAGCATATAGGAACCAACACAGGAAGTATCGAGCAAGTTGCGATTATCAAGAGAAAGCCGAGCATAAAAATTTTGAATAATCATTTCCCGAGAGAGCTCATGATTGGGGCATGAATACAACATTGACTTAAGCCTCCCCCAAGCTTGAGCGATGCTTTCTCCTTCGCGAGGCCGGAAATTATATATGTAATTACGATTACGATGAACAAGATGCATAGGATAGAACTTCTGGTGAAATTCCAACTTCAATCGCTTATAATTCCAATATCTCATATCATCACATAGCCTATACCATGTCATTGCATCTCCCTTCAAAGATAAAGGGAAGACCTTCCTTTTGACAACATCATCGGGAATACCTGCAAGCTTAAATAATCCACAAACTTCATCCACAAAGATAAGGTGTAAGTCGGGATGCAATGTTCCGTCTCCTTCAAAAGGATTAGCTAGCAGTTTTTCTATCATACCCGAAGGAATCTCAAAGTGAATATTTTCATAAGGTTCAGTAGGTTGAGGAGCATCTCTTTGCTCTTCTGGTTGGGGTGAAGATACCCCAAACAAGCCCCTCAAAGGATTAGTTTCCATAGTGACAAGTAACAGAAAATTTTAGCACACTATATAACTGTTTCCTTACCAAGTTCCACTCACCAAGAGCGCTATGCTCCCCGGAACAGCGCCAGAAAAGAGTCTTGATGACCCACAAGTATAGGTGACCTATCGTAGTCCTTTTGATAAGTAAGTGTGTCGAACCCAACGAGGAGCAGAAGGAAATGATAAGCGGTTTTCAGTAAGGTTTTCTCTGCAAGCACTGAAATAGTAGGTGATAGATAGTTTTGTGATAAGATAAATAGTAACGAGAAAAAAGTAAATAAAGTAAATAAAGTGCAGCAAGGTGGCCCAATCCTTTATGTAGTAAAGGATAAGCCTGGACAAATTCTAATAATGAAGAAGGAGCTCCTGAGGACACATTGGGAATTATCGTCAAGCTAGTTTTCATCACGTTCATAAGATTCGCGTTCGGTACTTTGATAATTGATATGTGGGTGGACCGGCACTTGGGTACTGCCCTAACATGGACAAGCATCCCACTTATGATTAATCCCTATTGCAAGCATCCGCAACTACAAAAAGGAGTATTAAGGTAAACCTAACCACGGCATTAAACATATGGGTCCATATCAACCCCTAACGAAGCAACACATAAACTAGGGTTTAAGCTTCTGTCACTCTAGCAACCCATCATCTACTTATTACTTCCCTATGCCTTCCTCTAGGCCTAAATAATGGTGAAGTGTCATGTAGTCGAAGTTCACATAACACCACTAGAGGAGAGACAACATACATCTCATCAAAATATTGAACAAATACCAAATTCACATGACTACTAATAGCAAGACTTCACCCATGTCCTCAGTAACAAACGTAACTACTCACAAAGCATATTCATGTTCATAATCAGAGGAGTAATAATATGCATAAAGGATCTGAACATATGATCTTCCACCAAGTAAACCAAATAGCATCAACTACAAGGAGTAATCAACACTACTAGCAACCCACTGGTACCAATTTGTGGTTTTGATACAAGATTGGATACAAGAGATGAACTAGGGTTTTGAGATGAGATGGTGCTGGTGAAGATGTTGATGGAGATTGACCCCCTCCCGATGAGAGGATCGTTGGTGATGACGTTGGTGATGATTTCCCCCTCTCGGAGGGAAGTGTCCCCGGCAGAAAAGCTCCGCCAGAGCCCTAGATTGATTCCGCCAAGGTTCCGCCTCATGGCGGCGGAGTTTCGTCCCGTAAGCTTGCCCACGATTTTTTCCAGGGGAAAACCCTTCGTATAGCAGAAGATGGACGCCGGAAACCCACCAGGGGGCCTAGGAGATAGGGGCGCGCCCTACAGGGGGGCGCCCCCTGTCTTCTGGACAGGGTGTGGGCCCCCTGGCCTATTTCTTTTGCCCAAAAATTCTTATTAAATCTAAAAGGTTGTTTCGTGGAGTCTCAAGTCTTTTGGAGTTGTGCAGAATAGGTTTCCAACGTTTGCTCCATTTTCAGCCAGAATTCCAGCTGTCGACATCCCCCTCTTCATGGTAAACCTTGTAAAATAAGGGAGAATAGCCATAAGTATTGAGATATAATGTGTAATAACAGCCCATAATGCAATAATATTGATATAAAAGCATGATGCAAAATGGACGTATCAACTGCCCCAAGCTTAGACCTCGCTTGTCCTCAAGCGGAAGCCGAAATCGAAAAATATGTCCACATGTTTAGAGATAGAGGTGTCGATAAAAATAAAATACGGATATGAGGGCATCATGATCATTCTAATAACAGCAACATATATGGATTTTGTCATATGATTTCCTATGTTCAAGTAATAAGCAATTCACAATGTCAAGTATGGTTCAAAAACTTCATTGGGAACTAACAAACTATAGTCTCAGTCATTGAAGCAATTGCAATTTATCATAACATCAGAAAGAGTCAATAATAGAGCTTTTCAGCAAGCTCACATACTCAACTATCTCGTAGTCCCCTATAATTGTTAACACTCACGCAATACTTGTGGTTATAGTGTTTCGGCCGAACACTGAGAAAGATAGGGGCTTATTGTGTTGCCTCCCAACATATTCACCTTTAGGTGATGTCAACAATAATAACCTATGCTAACTTACATCCAATTGGATATATGCATCATGATCTTTCAAACACGAGGAGCTTGCCAAAGGATAAAATGAAAAAGGGAAAGGTGAGAATCACCTTGACTCAAGCATAAAGTGAAACATAAAGTAAAAGATAGGCCCTTCGCAGAGGGAAGCAGAGGTTGTCATGTGCGTTTAGGGTTGATGCACAAAATCTTAATGCAAAAGAACGTCACTTTATATTGCCCCTTGTACGTGGACCTTTATTATGCAGTCTGTCGCTTTTATTACTTCCACAACAAGTTCGTACAAAGCTTATTTTCTCTGCACTAATAAGTCATACATATTTAAAGAGCAATTTTTATTGCTTGCACCGATGAAAACTTACTTGAAGGATCTTACTCAGTCCATAGGTAGGTATGGTGGACTCTCATGGCAAAACTGGGTTTAAGGATATTTGGAAGTACAAGTAGTATCTCTACTTGGTGCAAGGAATTTGGCTAGCATGAGGGGGAAAGGCAAGCTCAACATGTTTGGAAGGTCAATGACAATATACTTTAACTGAGAGGTCGGAAAACATAAACTATTACATTGTCTTCCTTGTCCAACGTCAACTCTTTTAGCATGTCATACTTAATGAGTGCTTCACAATCATAAAAGATGTCCAAGATAATATATTTATATGTGAACCCCTCTTTCCTTATTACTTCCTATTAATTGCAACGATGACCAAGGCTACGTTCATCAACTCTCAACAATTTTTATGCCTCATACTTTCTATGTGTGAAGTTATCACTATCCATAAGATCAATATGAACTCTTTTGTTCTTTCTACCTTTTCAAGATCATAGCAACATAGCAAAGCCCTTGACTCAACACTAATCTTTATTATAGATAGCACACGATCTCAATTACATAAAGAGATCACAACGAAAAACTCAAAACTACTTGATATCAAAACTTTGAACTACTACTAGATCAAGATACTACTAAAAGGATCGAACTAAATAAAGCGGTAAAGATAGGAGTGTGATGGTGATACGATACCGGGGCACCTCCCCCAAGCTTGGCAGTTGCCAAGGGGAGTGCCCATACCCATGTGATTATTTCTTCAGAGGTGATGGAGAAGGAGTTGTTGATGATGTAGGCTTGTCATCCGTCTTCCAAGGCATAGGCTCTCCATCATAAAAGGATGATCGAGTCTCCGGGATCCTTAAATCTGCAGCCAAACTCATTCGCTTGAATCTATATTCATACTCACAGTTCTGGTTTTGCAGGTCATAAATCTGGGCTTGGAGGTGCTCGATTTTCTCTTGAAGCTTGAAGATGGTCTCCCCAATGACTTTGGCATCCAGCTTGTGGTTGTTGGTGAACTCCGTGATCATCATCTGGTTGGCGTTGAGTCCATGCTCCACCATCCCTTGACACTTGAAAACTTCTTGCTCCATGGCTTCGAGCTTTGTCTCCATGCTCCGGTACGCCTTGGTCCCTCCACATCGCGGATGTGCAACACCCCCTCACGCATCTCAATGGTTTGAGGGTGATGCAGCACCTCCGCAAGATAGGGGTTGGTAACCCTCTCGAAAAACTTGTCCTTGGGGGCGCTTGGAGACGACATGATGCTCTAGATCTGAAACAGAAATAGCTCGAAACGAAAACAGAGGATATTTGTGTGATACGGTGGTCAAAACCTTCGGGAGTATATATAATGAATTTTTGCCGACCAAAATACGTAACATACAAGAAAACGGAGTCCGGGAGGCACACGAGGTGCCCACGAGACAGGGGGCGCGCCCTACAGGGGGGGCGCGGCCTCCTCTCTCGTGGGAGCCTCGTGTCCCTTTCGGACTACTTCTTTCTTCCAAAAATTCTTAAATAATCCAAAACTGATAAAAATTGCCATTAGAGTTGTTTTGGAGTCGGTTTACTTACCGTACCACGTACCTATGCCTTTTCGGAGTCTGGAACATTCTGGAAAGTGTCTCTTATGTATTCCTCGGGGGTTATGGTTTCAATAATATTAGTTTCAACATTGATAGGATTACCTGAAATATAATGTTTAATTCTTTGACCGTTTACCACCCTCGGATTTGTGCCTTCGAAGTTGTTGATTTTTATAGCACCAGAACGATAGACCTCCTCGATAATGTAGGGACCTTCCCATTTTGAAAGAAGTTTTCCTGCAAAAAATCTTAAACGACAATTGAACAATAACACATAATCTCCTACGTTAAACTCACGCTTTTGTATCCTCTTATCATGCCAGCGTTTGACTTTTTCTTTGAAAAGCTTGGCATTCTCATAAGCTTGGGTTCTCCATTCATCAAGTGAGCTAATATCAAATAACCTTTTCTCACCTGCAAGTTTGAAGTCATAATTAAGCTCTTTAATAGCCCAATATGCTTTACGTTCAAGTTCAAGAGGTAAATGGCAGGCTTTTCCATAAACCATCTTATATGGAGACATACCCATAGGATTTTTGTATGCAGTTCTATAGGTCCATAATGCATCATCAAGTTTTTTGGACCAATTCTTTCTAGATCTATTCACAATCTTTTGCAAAATTAATTTGAGCTCTCTATTGCTCAACTCTACTTGACCACTAGACTGCGGGTGATAAGGAGATGTGATTCTATGATTGACATCATACTTAGCAAGCATCTTACGGAAAGCACCATGAATAAAATGTGAACCACCATCAGTTATAAGATATCTAGGGACTCCAAACCTCGGAAAAATAACTTCTTTAAGCATTTTAATAGAAGTGTTATGATCAGCACTACTAGTTGGAATATCTTCTACCCACTTAGTAACGTAATCAACAGCAACTAAAATATGTGTATAACCATTGGAGGCAGGAAAAGGTCCCATATAATCAAAGCCCCAAACATCAAACGGTTCAATAACAAGAGAATAATTCATAGGCATTTCTTGACGTCTACTAATGTTACCTATTCTTTGACATTCATCACAAGATACGACAAACATACGAGCATCTTTGAAAAGAGTAGGCCAATAAAAACCAGACTGTAGTACCTTGTGTGCAGTTCTGTCTCCAGCATGGTGTCCTCCATAGGATTCAGAGTGACACTTGCGTAGGATTTGTTCCTGTTCATGCTCAGGCACACAACGTCTAATAATACCATCTACTCCTTCTATATAAAGGTGTGGATCATCCCAGAAGTAATGTCTTAAATCAAAAAAGAACTTTTTCTTTTGTTGGTATGTGAAACTAGGAGGTATATATTTGGCAACAATGTAATTAGCATAATCAGCATACCAAGGAGCAGTAGGAGAAGCATTGACAACCGCTAATTGTTCATCGGGAAAACTATCATTAATAGGCAGTGGGTCATCAAGAACATTCTCTAGCCTAGACAAGTTGTCTGCAACGGGGTTCTCGGCTCCTTTTCTATCAACAATATGCAAGTCAAATTCTTGGAGCAAGAGAACCCATCTAATGAGTCTAGGCTTAGCATCTTTCTTTTCCATAAGATATTTAATAGCAGCATGATCAGTGTGAATAGTAACTTTGGAATCAACAATATAAGGTCTAAACTTATCACATGCAAACACAACTGCTAAGAATTCTTTTTTAGTGGTAGCATAATTTCTCTGGGCAGTATCAAGAGTCTTACTAGCATACTGGATAACATTCAATTTCTTATCGACTCTTTGCCCTAAAATAGCACCTACAGCATAATCACTAGCATCACACATAATTTCAAAAGGTAAATTCCAATCAGGTGGTTGAACAATAGGTGCAGTGATCAAAGCTTTCTTAAGTGTTTCAAAAGCTTCTACACAATCATCATCAAAGACGAAAGGAATATCTTTTTGCAATAAATTAGTCAAAGGCCTAGAGATTTTAGAGAAGTCCTTAATGAACCTCCTATAAAAACCGGCGTGGCCAAGGAAACTTCTTATACCTTTATGTCCTTGGGACATGGCATCTTTTCAATAGCATCAACTTTGGCTTTATCAACTTCAATACCTCTCTCGGAGATCTTGTGCCCCAAGACTATGCCTTCATTAACCATAAAGTGACACTTCTCCCAATTCAGGACGAGACTGGTGTCTTCGCATCTCTACAAAACTCGATCAAGGTTGCTCAAACAATCATCAAAAGAGGATCCATAGACGGAGAAGTCATCCATGAATACCTCACAAATCTTTTCACAAAAATCAGAAAATACAGCCATCATGCATCTTTGAAAGGTAGCAGGTGCATTACATAAACCAAAAGGCATACGTCTATAAGCAAAAGTACCAAAAGGGCAAGTGAAAGTAGTTTTAGATTGATCCCCCGCTGATACAGGTATCTGAGAGAAACCAGAATAACCATCTAGAAATCAAAAATGTGTGTGTTTGGAAAGCCTTTCTAGCATTTGATCAATAAAAGGTAAAGGGTAATGATGTTTCTTAGTAGCTTTATTTCACTTACAGAAATCAATTACCATCCTATAACCTGTAATAATTATTTGTGGGATCAATTCATCTTTATCATTAGGAACAACGGTAATACCTCCCTTTTTAGGGACACAATGGACAGGTCTTACCCATTCACTATCAGCAACGGGATAAATAATACCTGCCTCAAGGAGTTTTAGTATCTCCTTTCTTACCACTTCCTTCATTTTGGGATTTAATCGTCTTTGAGGATCTCTAACTGGTTTGGCATCTTTCTCCACTGAAATTTTGTGTTGACATAATGTGGGACTAATGCCCTTAAGATCATCCAGGGTATATCCAATAGCAGCTCGGTGCTTCTTCAGAGTTTTCAATAATCTTTCTTCTTCTTTTTCTAAAAGGTTAGCACTAATAATAACAGGATATATTTCTTTTTCATCAAGATAAGCATACTTAAGATTATCAGGTAATGGTTTGAGTTCAAACACGGGATCACCCTTGGGTGGAGGGGGATCCCCAAGAATCTCAACAGGAAGGTTATGTTTCAGCATAGGTTCTTGTTTAAGGAACACTTTATCTATTTATTCCCTTTCCTTCATAAACATATCATTTTCATGGTCTAGCAAATATTGTTCTAACGGATCAGTTGGAGGAACAACAATGGAAGCAAGACCAATAATTTCATCCTTACTAGGTGGTTCCTCTTCACGGTGTTTTCTACGA
This sequence comes from Triticum aestivum, assembly GCF_018294505.1. NCBI lineage: Eukaryota > Viridiplantae > Streptophyta > Magnoliopsida > Poales > Poaceae > Triticum > Triticum aestivum. The sequence continues at coordinate 452,242,981 of NC_057798.1, forward strand.
AGTTTAGAAAAGTTGAACTCATGAGACATATCACCTAGACCAATAGTAACTACATCCTTTTCGCAATCTATCCTAGCATTAACGGTGTTCAAGAAGGGTCTACCAAATATAATGGGACAAAATCTACCTTGTGGGGAGCCAAGAACAAGAAAATCAGCAAGATATTTAGTTTTCCCACACAAGACTTCAACACCTCTAACAATTCCCATTGGTGAAATAGTATCTCTATTGGCAAGTTTAATTGTGACATCAATATCTTCTAACTCAATAGGTGCAATATCGTGCTTAATTTCTTTGTATAAGTCAATAGGTATTGCACTAGCACTAGCACCCATGTCACATAAGCCATGGTAGCAATGATCTCCTATTTTAACAAAAATAACATGCATGCCTACCACAGGTCTATGCTTATCTTTAGCACAAGGTTTGGCAATTCTAACAGTTTCATCACAGAAATAAATAACATGCCCATCAATATTATCAGACAAGAGATCTTTAACAATAGTAACATTAGGTTCTGCTTTGATTTGCTCAGAGGTGTATAAGTTCTAACATTGCTCTTACGAACAACAGTCGAAGCCTTAGCATGATCTTTTATCCTAACAAGAAAAGGAGGTTTTTCAACATACGCAGCAGGAATAATGGGATCACTATATGTAATAGTCTTTTCTTCGACTGTAATAGGTGCAACTACTTTAACTTCAACAGGAGGATTATATTTAAACCACTTCTCTTTAGGGAGATCAACGTGAGTAGCAAAAGTTTCATAAAAAGTAGCTACTCTCAGAGTCAAGTCCATACTTAGAGCTAAATCCACGAAAAGTATCGGTATCCATAAAAGATTTAACACAATCAAACTTAGGTGTCATACCTGACTCCTTACCATCGTCGGAACCCCGATCTTCAGAGTTGCATTTAATTCTTTCCAATAAGTCCCATTTGAAATCAATAGTCTTCAGCATATAGGAACCAGCACAGGAAGTATCGAGCAAGTTGCGATTATCAAGAGAAAGTCGAGCATAAAAATTTTGAATAATCATTTCCCGAGAGAGCACATGATTGGGGCATGAATACAACATTGACTTAAGCCTCCCCCAAGCTTGAGCGATGCTTTCTTCTTCGCGAGGCCGGAAATTATATATGTAATTACGATCACGATGAACAAGATGCATAGGATAGAACTTCTGGTGAAATTCCAACTTCAATCGCTTATAATTCCAATATCTCGTATCATCACATAGCCTATACCATGTCATTGAATCTCCCTTCAAAGATAAAGGGAAGACCTTCCTTTTGACAACATCATCGGGAATACCTGCAAGCTTAAATAATCCACAAACTTCATCCACAAAGATAAGGTGTAAGTCGGGATGCAATGTTCCGTCTCCTTCAAAAGGATTAGCTAGCAGTTTTTCTATCATACCCGAAGGAATCTCAAAGTGAATATTTTCATAAGGTTCAGTAGGTTGAGGAGCATCTCTTTGCTCTTCTGGTTGGGGTGAAGATACCCCAAACAAGCCCCTCAAAGGATTAGTTTCCATAGTGACAAGTAACAGAAAATTTCAGCACACTATATAAATGTTTCCTTACCAAGTTCCACTCACCAAGAGCACTACGCTCCCCGGCAACGGCGCCAGAAAAGAGTCTTGATGACCCACAAGTATAGGGGATCTATCGTAGTCCTTTTGATAAGTAAGAGTGTCGAACCCAACAAGGAGCAGAAGTAAATGATAAGCGGTTTTCAGTAAGGTTTTCTCTGCAAGCACTGAAATAGTAGGTGATAGATAGTTTTGTGATAAGATAAATAGTAACGAGAAAAAAGTAAATAAAGTAAATAAAGTGCAGCAAGGTGGCCCAATCCTTTAACTAGCAAAGGATAAGCCTGAACAAATTCTAATAATGAAGAAGGAGCTCCCGAGGACACATTGGGAATTATCGTCAAGCTAGTTTTCATCACGTTCATAAGATTCGCGTTCGGTACTTTGATAATTTGATATGTGGGTGGACCGGCACTTGGGTACTGCCCTAACATGGACAAGCATCCCACTTATGATTAACCCCTATTGCAAGCATCCGCAACTACAAAAAGGAGTATTAAGGTAAACCTAACCACAGCATTAAACATATGGGTCCATATCAACCCCTAACGAAGCAATGCATAAACTAGGGTTTAAGCTTCTGTCACTCTAGCAACCCATCATCTACTTATTACTTCCCTATGCCTTCCTCTAGGCCCAAATAATGGTGAAGTGTCATTTAGTCGACATTCACATAACACCACTAGAGGAGAGACAACATACATCTCATCAAAATATCGAACGAATACCAAATTCACATGACTACTAATAGCAAGACTTCACCCATGTCCTCAGGAACAAATGTAACTACTCACAAAGCATATTCATGTTCATAATCAGAGGAGTAATAATATGCATAAAGGATCTGAACATATGATCTTCCACCAAGTAAACCAAATAGCATCAACTACAAGGAGTAATCAACACTACTAGCAACCCACAGGTACCAATTTGTGGTTTCGATACAAGATTGGATACAAGAGATGAACTAGGGTTTTGAGATGAGATGGTGCTGGTGAAGATGTTGATGGAGATTGACCCCCTCCCAATGAGAGGATTGTTGGTGATGACGTTGGTGATGATTTCCCCCTCCCGGAGGGAAGTGTCCCCGGCAGAACAGCTCCGCCAGAGCCCTAGAATTATTTCGCCAAGGTTCCGCCTCGTGGCGGCGGAGTTTCGTCCCGTAAGCTTGCCCATGATTTTTTCCAGGGGAAAACCCTTCATATAGCAGAAGATGGACACCGGAAGCCTAGCAGGGGGGCCAGGAGATAGGGGGCGCGCCCTACATGGGGGGCGTGCCCCCTGTCTCCTGGACAGGGTGTGGGCCCCCTGGCCTATTTCTTTTGCCCAAAAATTCTTATTAAATCTAAAAAGTTGTTTCGTGGAGTCTCAGGTCTTTTGGAGTTGTGCAGAATAGGTTTCCAATGTTTGCTCCTTTTTCAGCCAGAATTCTAGTTGCCGGCATCCCCCCTCTTCATGGTAAACCTTGTAAAATAAGGGAGAATAGCCATAAGTATTGAGATATAATGTGTAATAACAGCCCATAATGCAATAAATATTGATATAAAAGCATGATGCAAAATGGATGTATCAGCTGTCGCCCTGGTTTAATGTGTGAGTACACGGGAGATCTCAAAGACCCTCAATGGCATATTGATATTCAGCTAACTGAGGAGGAAATTACTGAATCTGTCAAGAAGATGCTGGATGAACCGGTATCTGAATGCAGCAAGACAGGGCTCAGTCCTTTCTGCATTTCTAATAAACCGCCAGCTGTAAGAATTGCACCATTCTTTGTCTTAATCCATCCCCTCTTAAATATTTCTTTATGACTTGTTATCTATTTGTGCAGGGTGATGATCCATTCTGGAAGAGGAAAATACAGGATAAACCGGCGAAGCCGCGGGATAAACCGGTGAGAACGCCTCACATCAAGACCAAAGCTACAAAGAAACCCGTGAAGAAGAAAACCGCCGAGTCCCCTGACCTGCCCAGTGAGGAAGAACTTGATGATCTGGAATCAGAGGTAGAACTTGACTCTCTTGGTTCTTTTTTCATACACCTCATTGACAATGATCATTATGAGGATGACGCGGAAGCTAGCCGCGATGGTGATGTAGAGGTAACTATTCTTTCTTCCGACTCAGATCCTGTGCCAACACCAAAAATCAGTCAAGCAGTCCGAAAAGTAAAATTTTCACACCCTCTTGCTTATTCGGATCCGCACTTTCTTTTAAAGACACAGCAGCATGAAGCTCGCCGCACAACTCAGCATAGCGGCCAAGTGGTGACCTCCTCCGGTTTACCGAACTCTCGTATACGCCGCCAAGAGGTCTCTTATACTTCTGATACATCTTATCCGAGGGCGGGTTATTTCCAATATCCTCTTAATCCATCTAACTCGAATTACCAGGGGACCTCCCATTCATCTTCTGGCGAATCAACATCAACAAAGTTTCCCACCCTTAAAATGGTTCCTGGGTGAGCAGATTTTGCTAATCCGTCATTCCTTTATATTTCTGATTCTTGCACTGCTCTGATGCATACTTATTACTTTGCAGGGCCAAAGCCAGAACCAGCAAAAAAGCCAAAGTGACCAAAACGGCAGAAGACCCCAATCTGGATGAAATGGAACAAGCTCCTGAACCGTCTCACCCAGATGCTGATAACATTCCTGATGGCCCGTCATTGTCGGATCAAAAAACTAAAGCTGAGAACATGGATATTGATCCATAGCTCATGCTGATGATCCGCCAAGCCCGGCTAAAGGTGCTGATGACGATGTTGTCGTTACTGGCACTGGTTTCACCTCCCCTGGAAGTCCCGTCGCTTTATCAAAGCATACTGCCAAGGAAGAATTTTCTGCTATGGATAAGGGCAAGTGGAAAACAGATTTATCAAGCTATGCCCACCTCAACACCCAAGACATTCATTCTGGGTTTTTGAACCGCCTGTACACAAGCCGCGACTATGAAGCCGGTTTAGTGGGCCTGATGAAGGGAGGGTATGAGGTAAATATCACACTCTTGCATAAGCTGTCTTTTCTTTATGACTGGTTTAGACTATCACTTGTCGTAGCCCCCAAGGGCCAGTTCGTAATATTGATGTGAACTGGGACTTGTAGTAGAACAATATTTAATCTTGCTTGCATAGCCCCCAGGGACCGGTTTACACCTTTAGGATGAACATGTACATCTCTGTCATGCAACTTCCAAAATTCTTGATAATCATCGTTGTAATCCGTTTGAATAGGAAAAATCCATAACCTGGACTTGAGCAAAATATGCATTAACCCCCAAGTGCCAAGTGTATAACTTGTTATGTGCTTGGGACTTTAAAGTGACAATTGATAAAAAGCAATACACATTAGCCCCCACGTGCCAAGTGTATAACTTGTTATGTGCTTGGGACTTCAAATATGTACTACCAGCTCATTAAATGTCTCTTGCAGGCTGATCTGAACAAAAAGGAATCTCAAATCACTGACCTTCAAGAAAATATCAAGTCCCAGCAAGCAGAAACTTCCAAGGCTAAGGAAGAGCTGACCGACGCTTTAACAGCCATGGAACAACTGAAGGATAGCTTTAAAGGCGAACATGCAGAATGGGAGGCTAAAAAAGCAACTTTGCTAAAGCGGGCGGAGGATGCTGAAGCAACCCTTAATCCGGTAACAGAAGAACTGACTGGCTTGAAGCGGTAGACCAATGCTATGACCTCTGCTGTCTTTGGTAAATAACTTCTTCATAAGCTTTAAATAAGTAACATCCATGAAACTGTCGGTTTAATAATACTTTGACCATTGTAGGTAGTCGTGTTACTCATCTTGGCTCGGATATGCGCAAAAAACTGAAAGCTGCCTATACATTGATAGAGCAATTATATACCGGCGTTCAACAGGTCATCTGCACAGCTTCCCATAATAAACCGCCCCCAACTTTAATCAAGGAAACATTGGAAAAATTATCCATGATGCCTGCCCAGCTTGAGGATTGAAGAAATCAGCTGCTAGGGCCGGTGCTCTGACTGCATTGACTCAGGCCAAGGCCTGGATATCTGACCTTGATCCGGAAGATATTGGAAATAGCTATCCAGGCCAGAAAGAGGATGGGTAAGATTTTGATAATGATGGCCTCAGGGCCATAACAAGGAAAATGCGTCCACTGGCAAGCAAGCTAGCTGAGGACACTGACTTGTCGTTTTACCAGATGATTTATGATGCTAACAACAAACGGGTTAACGCACCAACTTATGATGTGCAAAATCTTATCCTGCCAATCCGTAAGCATACTTACGCCCCTGATGTTGAACCGTCCAACCTTCTAAGCAATGAAGTTATCTTCCGAGCCTTAACTGGGATTGACTGGGCAACCATTGACTTCCAGCCACTGGGTGGAGAGGAGGAGGGTGAACCGGCGCAGGATGATCCGCGGCCTTCAGGTCAGCCTAGTGAAGAACCATGATCCGGAGGCCGATTTAGTTTCTGCACACTGCCATCCATGTGATAAACAATTATTCTTTTGGGCCGTCAAAGCGCCTTGTAATAGGCTAGTTTAAACACTTGGTCTGCCATGTCGTCGTGCATATTCACTTTGCATCATGCTGTTAATCCGTCATGATTATGCTATGTCTGCTTATGATCCTTAGCAGCTTTATGCAATCCTGTTTCTGTGACATTGAATCATATCGTTGATTTACCAACTTTATTGTAGTAAGGTGATAACCCAAATCTTGAGTGCTGATAACTCCCACCATGCTTTGCTGGTTTATAATGAAGCCATGCCGGGTTATAATAAACACCAGATGATCATACTAGCGACTTATAGTCAAAGCCAGACCGGATTAACAAACACCGGATTATAATTGATCGTGTACTGACAACTTATAGTTGAAAGCCAAGCCGGGTCAATTGACACCGGTCATCTTATAAGTTTGTACTTGGCAACTCAAAAGCCAGACCGGGTTAGTAAGCACCGGATTTAATATAAACCTCATCGAAATAAACATCGAAAAGAATGATTTGCGAAGAAAATATGCAAAAAGGCGAGGCTTTTCATGGGCTGCCAGGCCACTGAGTTAAACCATTTTACAAAGCCTTATAAGATGGACCTCACATTAACCAATCATCAATTTAACTATGACAAGTTCAGGGTCTTTATAAGATTGACTATCAAACATTCGACGGGTCTTACCAGGATTACCTGGACGGAGTGACTTGCTTAAAAAGGGAGGATAACCCGAGGTTTTAGGTGAATACACCTGGCTTCCAAGCCTGGCTTTTATAGCCTATTGCAAGGTTGTAGACTCTTTGTTCTTGTAGAAGCAAAGAGAACCCAAGCAATATTTTGAGATGTGCTCAGTGGGCGCCTATGTTTGAGTTGTGCTTTGCAATAAACTCTCTTTGGCTCCTTATGATATTGGGTATGAATCCCCCAAGCTCTTTTTTGGTAGCTTTATTAGCCGGATTAATGGACAATCAGAACTCCGCTTTATAAGCAGAAGCCCCCATGTAACCAAGAAAACTTTTAAGGATGAACGGCAGAGGCCCCGCTTTAGCAAGGATGCCAGTTTATTATATTGATCATAATATATACATTGTCAAGAATATGTACATAATAGTAGCCTATGGCTTAGGTGTAGTAAGGCCGAAGATGAGCAATATTCCACGGCCGGCGGGTCTCCTCCTCCGACTTGCGTGAGTCTTTGTGCTCTCGAACATCGATAAGGTAGTATGAACCGTTGTTCAGATTCTTGCTGTCCACAAAGGGCCCTTCCCAAGGTGGGGATAGCTTGTGCATATCGGTCTGATCTTGGATAAGCCGGAGCACTAAGTCGCCTTCTTGAAAAGCTCTGGTTTTAACCCGGCGGCTGTGGTAACAAGATGCCGTTATATCCCATTTTTCATCTAACATGTCCAATGCATCTTGGCGTGCTTGTTCATTGTCCACTTCAACATAAGCTGCCACCCGGGGCGAGTCATGGCGAATGTCACTTGGGAGAACTGCTTCTGCTCCATAAACCATGAAGAAGGGTGTATAACCCGTAGATCTATTGGGGGTGGTATTAATGCTCCACAATACGGAAGGCAACTCTTCACCCAACAACCCGGCATCCTCTGCAAAGGGACCATAAGCCGGGGCTTGATACCTTTCAGGATTTCTTGATTAGCTCTCCCAGCTTGACCATTAGACTGGGGGTGAGCCACTGATGACACATCAAGCTGGATGTGCTCACGCTGACAGAACTCTTCCATAGCACCTTGGAGTGGTTCGTGCCATTATCTGTTATGATGCTGTGTGGAAAACCAAAGCGTTATCTGTTATGATGTTGTGTGGAAAACCAAAGCGGAAAATCACCTTCTTCATGAATTGAACCGCCGTGGCTGCATCACACTTGCTGACTGGCTCCGCTTCCACCCACTTAGTGAACTTATCAACCACCACCAGAAGGGGGGTCTTTTTATCCTTGGACCTCTTAAAAGGCCCAACCATATCCAGCCCCCAAGTTGCAAACGGCCAGGTGATTGGAATCATCCTCAACTCCTGAGCCGGAACATGGGCTCAGCGTGAAAACTTCTGACAACCATCACACTTCCTGACTAAATCCTCAGCATCAGCATGAGCCGTTAGCCAGTAAATACCGTGTTGGAAAGCTTTAGCCACAAGGGATTTTGAACCAACATGATGACCACAATCCCCTTCGTGGATTCACGCAAAATCTCACAGCCTTCTTCAGGAGAAACGCAGCGCTGAAACGCCCCCAAGACACTGCAGTGATGTAACTCGCCATTGACAATAGTCATGGACTTGGACCACCGGATTATCTGTCTGGCCAAAACTTCGTCCTCGGGTAACTCGCCCTGGATTATATACGCCAGGTATGGCACCGTCTAATCAGGGATAGCATGAAGAACCGCCACCAATTGAGCCTCTGGGTCGGGAACAGCCAGATCCTCCTCCGTCGGTAGTTTGACCGACGGGTTATACAAAATGTCAAGACATTGGGCGGCACCGGTTTACATTGAGATCCTAGCCGGCTTAAAGTGTCCGCCGCTTCATTCTTGCGCCGATCAATGTGCTCGACCTGGTAACCCTTGAAGTGACCAGCAATGACATCCACCTCACGCTGATAAGCTGCCATGAGTGGATCCTTAGAATCCCAAGTACCAGAGACTTGTTGAGCCACTAAATCGGAGTCCCCAAAGCATCATACCCGGATTAAGTTCATTTTCTTAGCCATCCGAAGACCATGGAGCAAGACCTCATACTCAGCTGCATTGTTAGTACAAGCAAATATCAAGCGGAGAACATAACAAAATTTGTCACCTCGAGGGGAAGTAAGAACCACTCCAGCCCCCGAGCCCTCCACTTGTCTGGACCCGTCGAAGTGAATAGTCCAGTATGTGTTATCCGGTTTATCCTCCGGTGCCTGCAATTCTTTCTAGTCATTGATGAAATCCACGAGCGCTTGGGACTTGATGGCCGTACGAGGCATATATTTTAACCCGTGAGGTCCAAGCTCGATAGCCCACTTAGAAACCCGGCCGATTGCTTCCCTGTTCTGGATGATATCTCCCAAAGGAGCGGAACTGACCACATTGATGGGATGGCCCTGAAAATATTGCTTAAGCTTCCGGCTCGCCATAAAAACTCCATACACAAGCTTCTGCCAATGCGGATATCTCTGCTTCGACTCAATAAGCACCTCACTGATATAATAAACCGGCCGTTGATACGGATACTCCTTTCCTGCCTCTTTGCGCTCTACCACAATAGCCACGCTGACAGCTCGGGCGTTAGCAGCCACATACAATAGCAATGGTTCTTTAGTTGGTACAGTGACTCGGTCTCGCCCGTGGATGATTCACCATCTGAATAGATAACCGTCTCACCATCGGATGCTAGTTCAGATTCCGCACCATTGATGAATCCTGCGAACGCACGCTTCATGGCGGGCTGAACCCGGGCTGGGCTTGCACGCTGAGCTGTCTCGACGAGGTCGGCGCAGATGTCCGGCTCAGGGCCCGGTTCGCCGATCTTGCCAATGAAGACATGAATTCCTCTGAAGGGGACTCGGTACCGTACTCGATTGAGCCGGCGTCGGGGCCCCAGCCTGCGTCGTCGATGTAGAGTTGCCACGACGACTCTTGGTCATCCGGCCCACTGTGTATCCCTTGAGTCCTTCGAAGTTGCCCTTTAAGAACTCGAAACCATCGTGCGATAGCCCCACGGTGGGCGCCAACTGTCGTGGAATTATCACGTCAGATGTCCTAGTGTGAGGACTTAGTAGTGGAGCCATCGCAATGAGATTAGCTTAAAGGGGTTAAACCGGACAAAGGCCACGGGGAGTTTATACTGGTTCGGCCCCTTGCGGTGAAGGTAAAAGCCTACGATCCAGTTGTGGTGGAATTGATGGGGTCTCGATGATCAGGGAGCGAATCCGCTTTACCTGGCTCTCAAGTTGTTGTCTCTTGTCCCTGAACCGCCGTCGGGTCGTCCCTTTATATACACAGGCTGACGCCCGGCGGTTTACAGAATCCCAGCTGGCTCATACACGTGTCCGACTCGGTTTCTAGCCTTTCCTATCTTACAACACAAGTTACATAGTATATGGCGGTTTATGTCTACGGGCCCTGATCCGCCTTTGGGCCCTGGGCCTCTAAGCCTCTTAAGTAAAGCGCCACACTCCTTGTCTTCATGGGCTTCAATATGAACGACTCGTTACAGGTATAACCCGGCCCCACCTGGACGGTTTATACTCAGTAGTTATATCCCCGACATAGACTGTCCCACAAACCTAGGATTCAGTCACTAATGGTACATGCATAATCAAAATCAGTAACCACCCACAAAGGATAGATCCTAAAGATTTGAAATCAACCAACGGTACATATGTTGCCAAGGGATTACTTACATGAGACGAAGGATTGCTGGATCCTTCCTCAATGGGTTTGCCACCAAACAGGCTGCTTTCCGGCAATCTTCACGACCTTGCCACTCCAGTGCTTCCATGTAATGAGCAACCATCGCCTTCCTTGGATTTGGGGACGGAGTCGGCTTATAGGCCATCGAGAACAAATCTTGCACGGCTTATTGATCCATCAGCTCATGCTGATGATCCGCCAAGCCCGGCTAAAGGTGCTGATGATGATGTTGTCGTTACTGGCACTGATTTCACCTTCCCTGGCAATCCTATCGCTTTATCAAAGCATACCCCTGGCGATAACAGGGTCATCCAGCGGAGTCACACCTTCCGGTTAGACGCGTTTGACGGCTGCCACGCTGGTGGCCGGTCGTCGTCGTCGGTCAATGGCGCCTTGGCGGGCGGCGCGGCGACGTGCAAGTGTGGCGCCTTACGGCCCGGCACGAATAGGGGGGCCAGGCGACGGAATAAGCTTTTTAGGGGGTTAGTGAACAATATAAGGTGGCCGAGGGGTCATTTAGTAAAAATAATACGCGCGGCGATGGTTTGACTCGCAACAGGCGGGGCATACATACGCTTGAATGCAACGCCATGGATTGCACCCTACTGCTACTGGAGTATAGCATTGGCGAAACAGCAGCTGTAGCGCTGCCGCGCTCTGGCATTGTAGAGTACGTACCCTGGGCGCGACTAGTGCTCCGTCCAATCTAGATTCTGCGAGCTAGTCGGGACAAACATCCAGACCTCCTCTCTATCGAGTGCTGCGGTACACCGGTCATGATGCCACGCTAAATACTAGTACCGCAGCTAGCGCATCGAGCACCCTAGCACCCATATAGCTCACTCATTGCTTTCACCGCGCCAGCATGTGTAATTAGGCCGGCTGCAGGAAGAACAAGTGAGGATTCATGGGGCGAACTGATGCTCGACATTGACCGGCCCGCGCGCCCCTGCCCTTTCTTCCTTTCCATCTTGTCAATGCGAGGCCCATTCGTCATGCTCATGCAATATCTAACTTTTTCTGTCCCGCCTCTGCCCATGTACTTCATTGCGTCGATCTGCCTCCTTCCATCATGCCTTTCTAGAAACAACGCAGGGCAGGTTATGATTACTATTTGATCCATCTGGTCAAGCAACAGTTTCTTCATGGCACACCCTCTTTTACTACTGCTACTCGAGAGGATTGGTGGTATTTGTACTACTACCAGTGACAGGAAGTAAACACAGGGAAGGGAAGCTTCATCGTGATTATGGTTCTGAAATAAATAAATTTATGCAATCGATGTGCATTGGGCTGGGTGGTCTGTCTTCCGGCGGATGGAGACATGGAGCTAAATATCGTCTGACACCAACATCATCACCGTCGACTCTGTACACAAAGCGCAGCTAGCTAGTTCGGCAACGGCAGCAAACATCATCCTCTGGCTACGTTTTCTTTTCTTGATTTAAATGAAAATACTAGCGGGTAGTGCGCGGCGGCACGCCGCGCCACGTGGATCGATAAGCAATTTAGTTTTTTTGTAATATTTGGTAAGTCATTTAAAGACTTGATTCGTGACAAAGTAGATCATACAAGGAATTGGTACATTTAGTTGGTGCCTACATGCATAAGTTATCTACAACACATAGTGATAATGAGTACTTGACGCAGAGTTGTGAAGCTCTTGTTCTTTTCTTAGACTTGAGATGTTGATCCTCCAGTTGAATCTGTCTCTGTGATGTAGTGCTAGAGAAATGAACCTAGTTCTTCTTCTCTCATTCTTGGTGGTTTGTTTCCTGTGTAAACAATGTTAAAGTTGTTGCTGGATGCATGTTATCTAGCTCTTGACGGATTGGCAAAATATTTTAAAATTAAAGACAATTTTGTTAAGGGTTGTTTGCCTTGACAGCAAGGCTTGCTTTTTACTGTTTCTGTATTTCTAATTCTTCTTCCTTGGTCTTACTCCATTCTTGCGGCTGAGCAGCTCTTGTACAAGATGTGAGAGACGATTGTGCCCTGGTTATTTATTAATTGTTTATTAGTGCATTTTGTACATAATACGAACGTGGATACAAAGAATCTGGGAAGATTAGCTCTACCGATCGAGTTATTCATCTTTATAACGTGATATTTAGAGCTAAGGTGGAATTGCCTATTGGGTTGTGTTGACAGAGGGCAGAAGTTAGAGCTTGCTGGTTTCTCTCGGTGATACTCAGAGGGCAGAGACAGCTACTTTGTCTCGGTGATGTAGTGACAGAGGGCAGAGGCTAGTAGCTCCTCCCTACTGATTTACAGGGTATTATAATTTTTCATATTTATACTTGTTGACTACGGGTCTCCGGGAGTACTATAATTTTGCACATACAATATACATGTGGATTTGATTCGACATGACATCGGAAGAGATCACACCGTGTATGCTATTCATGCGCAGTCTGGTCGAGTGATATCCTTCATAGTACTTGTAAAGTAAATTACAAACTGAGGCACGGCGACCGGAATGGGAATAATGTTGTCCCTTTGAATTTGAAAGCATGAAGAGACATAGAAATAATAGTGTGTTTATTCTATTCATGCAATCTTCTCAATTTAACTTTCACTGTATTTGTAGGAAAAATTACGAAGTAGCAGATCTAAATAGCAAGAACAATTGTCATCTGGACTTGAAGGCATGAACACATAAGTAGAAAAAATGCAGAAAATGAAGGCATACATATATCAATTTCTACGACTGAATATTAATTTACATCTCAAATAATAGTTGGGCAACATTTCACATCTGTTAGAAAATCAGAGAAGATCAGCGAAAATTGTACAGCATGCATTCATTAATTTTCTAGTGGTGCCCAAAAACAATTGATTAGGTGGGCCTAATCCAACCAACACGGCGTGACACAATTGCAGACTACTGCCCATTGTCAATATCACCATCTCCCTCCTATTTTCCGCCCTTTCTCCTGTTATTAATTGGTTCCATCGGCTAATCCATGCAGGTGGTCGTGCATGTGTGTTCTCCTCAGCCTGCTTTCGACACAACACATGTAAATTAATACCCGGCAAATACAACACTATCTGTCGGCATTGCGCTATTTTTCTTATACCAGGCAAATACAACACTAATTTTATCAAGTACAGAAGGACCAGAGTATTTTCGTTTCAGAGGAACACTGCAAAAATATGCTTTGTTGAAGCATCTACCAGTTGCATGGCTTCATCAAAATTTGAACTTGCATGGTTCAACAAAATCAAACAGTGAACTCTCATGAATATTATTTCAGAGGGCGATGATGCTCTATCATTGGGATCAGGACCTCACATCTTAATGAAAGGAAGCAGTTAATAATCAAGTCTAAAATCTGAGTGAGACTTAAGCAGTCAAGCCCATTGCAGCACCATGTCTGATAGAAAAACACTAACAACGTCTAATAACTAACAAAGAGTGACTTGACCCATATATATGTCTGCAAATGCAGGTCACATATTACTACACAAGAAAACATATGAGGTTGCTGCTGCTTCTTCACATAAACGATCATAAATAAGATGAGAAGGCAGACACCGCAAGCAGGAAGGCAAGACCTTCCAGCACAACTGTGATTTCTTCAACAGTGACGGTAGTAGCAGTGTCCCTGGGGACGTACCTGCAGTCACCCATATTGTACTCCTTCTGTGGACAAGAGAACATACTTGTGTGAAGTTTGGGACTGCCAACGTCAAAAATGAAGAATGAAACTTGAGATCTTTGCCTGTTTCAAGTAACAGCATGTGGTTCTTTTCTTTGATAAGAAATCAGATGATACAAGGAAATAAAATAAAAAGTAACACTTCTGTTGTATGTTTTGTAGCATATCTATATGAAATGCATGAGATTAACGAAGATGCAAGATGACAAGACTCACCTGCTCATTGTGGCCAAGGCTATTCCGTGTTCCATCCCTTAACATTGAATGCACTTGAACAATCCTTAGGAATCCATGTCTCATCATGCATTCCAAAGAACCTGGATAGAGCAACTGATTGTGAACCAAACTGATTTATAAGAAAGATGTTACAAAAGATCAATCTACTGTCTATTGAATACTGATTTCTTTCTTTGTGATCCTTGCAACAACAAAAATCTTGACTCTACTCGTCATCATAGTATAGCTTGGTCAGAGGCTACTTCCCCAACCATCATTAGAAACTAAACCATCTGGGTATGATGAAATCAAGGGTCCTTCTAACATGACATTGTGTGATGTTTTGCACCAGAGAACAAAATAAAATTTGCTGTGGCGAAATCAGTAGCATAGAAGCAATAAGGAAAAAAACAAAAATACAAGTAATATGTACAGTAATAAAGTATGTGATGCAAAATGCAGTAAACAATTACAGTCCCATGTAGTTATACCAGATGAAAGAAGGATATAAAAAAATAGATCACCAAATGAAGCTCACACAGCTATTTGCCACCAATTTATCAGACAACATTGTACATGAATCTGCAATACTTACATACAGTAGATCAGTAGTGCTACTTTTTTTAGATGAATAGTGCAACATTTAATTAGTTGATATATGAAACGTAATTATATAACTGATGCCACTAACTACATCGAGAGGTCCAGACAGTTACTATGTTCTCACTTCCGCGGATACTTCAGTTCGAGTGGATGTCGACATGAAACTGCATTGCCATGTCCGCCAACATATTCTTTCATAAAGTATCAATCAAAACTGGAAATTAGTGTATTGCAATTGCCACTTCCGATGTTCAGGTTCAATTCATCATACAATTATGGAATATTAACACTGGAATAAAATATGACTATGCAACACTTCCTTTCCTCTCGGATGTAAATATGAAGATCGAAATCCGGAATTTCCGAGTGAACCTGCACGTGCATTCTCACAGAACCCGAACGACCACTTCTCCTCTCCTCGCCATAAACCTTCACACAACACATCAGAAAATAAGAATTAGAACATCTGAAAAAAAAGTGCCAAGCAAATAGGCAGAAGTACAGAAAAATTTACCATGGCGGAGCTCGTCATCTGGTGGCCACGTCATCTCCGACATGCTAGAGTTGGCGACGACGCCATCTGCTATTTTCCTCGTGCGGGAAGGGCACGGAGACGTTGACAACAGTGACCGCCCCGCCGGACCATGAAGGGCATGGTCTTCATGGAGAAGAACTGGGACGTTCAGAGGAGGCGAGGCCGGGGTCTCCCATTGGTGCACGAGTCACGGGAATGGAATGATGACCGGCCAGAGATGAGCGTAGGCCGGAAAGAACGCAAAATCGGGGAGGAAGAAGGCCAAATCAGGATGGATACACCGCCTCCCGCCCGAGATCACGCAGAACATGAGAAAGGGTAGAGGGCCTCGCACGCAGAATCCACCTCACCTCTAATCTAGCCGGTCCTCGATGTCTCTTGCTCGACGGCTGGCCTCCCCATGCGAATCTTGTGCCGTTGGTGGCGTGGCTGCTATGCATTGGAGGTGGCGGTGGCACGACGCCGTTGCTTCGTCCCCTCGGTTGTACGTCTGCCACCAGCTCCACGCGGAGAGAAGATCGGGGTTGGAAGCAGCGTGGGTAGGGTAGATCGGGGTTGGAAGCAGCCTGGTGAGATACGCGAGGCAATGACCGTCAGGAAGGAGAAGACCCTTTTATAGGCGTATACGGCGGCCGACCGGTGGCACCACACTCATCTCGAGTCTTCGCCAGAGGACACCGAATAAAATATCTAAAAAGCCACCCCTCAAGGTAACGTGAGACAAAAAAGAACTGCCCAGAATGCTACATGCCCATCGATGGCATAGGACAGTCAACAATGCATCAGACAAACGTGGCCACATGCAAGAACCAGACAGCGTCACGTGGAACAAGACCAGCGCACACACATCTAGAACAGGCACGTGAAATCAAGCCTACCATGCTCACAGTCAACCCAACTTAAAAAACAAGGAAGAACCTTCCCGATGCACACGCGTCTATAGGCGGAAGCACATAACGTGGCAATGGCAGCGCTAAGAAAAACGTGCGTAAACAAGTTGAGCAAGAAAGAAATGAGATCGATCACTTCTAGGAAACCATCATGCACACGTGTCGCTCAAACAACCACGGTAAAAAAAAATTCCAGAAAAACCAGAAAAAAGGAACCCTTACGGACCTAGTCTTCTTAGTATTAGGAAGCAGAAGAAGCAATGACAACTTTATCCAATCCGTCCAGCTCTAGGATTTAAGGTCTGCTCGCCACTTAAACCCTATTTTCCTTTTGATCTTTGGACCTTGCTCTGCTTTGCTGAATTTATAGTATTGTTCTCTTACGTATTAATTAAGAGTAGACGGAGAGAGTGAGAAATGTGGTTAGCCAAATCGAGTAAGGCTGCTTTTTCATTTTTCCTGGTCAATGATCATGATCCAGTAGATGTGCGTGGGATGGTTTGGGCGGATGCGTCGATGAAGCTTTCGTGCGGCGAAATAAAAATGATGGCAGCTAGCAATAGCATGAGCACAAGAAGGGGGAATCCATGGATGCACATGATGGCTTTGCTTTTAATCGGCGATCATGGTTTTGTACGCTCGTGCTCTCCTAGAATCTTAATGGCCTGTCTCCATGTGCAGCACCAGCACCAGCACCAGTCCAGCTGCAAGCAGGACGAGCCCATGCCCATGCGTCCATTGATGAAAGTTTGAAACGGTTATGATCGGCAGAGCTTGTTACTACCACCGCATTGCCACCAGTGCCAATGCCGTCTAGGATTGGCGTCGCTGCAGTGCTGCCCGGTCAATACAATCACCGGCTGGTATGCGACACCACAGCGAATTTTCAACAGCTACGTCTATAGATCTCTCTATACAGTACATGGGATATTTTGTTAGCTGCAATGGGCCAAGGCCAAGCGTGTGTTTTGTTTAATTAGCATACGAGTGTATTAGCTCCAAAAAAAATCCCTAAAAAACCTCAATTTTTCTCTCTCTCTCATGCCACATACTCCCTCCGTTCCAAAATAGATGACTCAAATTTATATTAACTTTAATACAAAATTGGGTCATCTATTTTAAAACGGAGGGAGTATAAGGTTTTTTTAGAGATTTCAATATAGACTATGTAAGAAACAAAATGAATGAAACTGCATTCTAAAATACGTTCATATACATCTATATGTAGTTTATATTGAAATCTCTAAGGGCATCTCCAAGCCGGACCAGCAAACTGTCCGTATGCGTCTGGATCACGAAAGTCATCCAACGTCGACCTGTATCGGTCCGCGGAGCAGTCTGGACGCAGTTTCTCTCGTAAACCGGAGACAAATGTGAGGGGCTTTGCGAGAGGCCGGACCGATGCCACGCTCGCTTCTGACCACGCTGGCCCACCCAAACCCCTCCTCCCACGACAGCTTCCCGCATTCATGCCGTTGTAGAGTGGCCGCTTTCCATTGAAGAGCGAACACGACCTCTTACTGGCGCAGGCATTGAAGCGGCTCGCTGGCCGAGGGCGCCGCCCGCGACGCGTCTTCGATGTCCACGCCTGTTCAATGCCGAAGACGCGTGACTGGACGGGACAGGACTGATATCTCCCACGCCCGTTCAATACCCCGTCCGTCTGTATGCCGCCATCAAGCAGGCTCGCCGGGCGAGAAACCCACTCCGGCGTCCCGCATTGATGCCTGGCCCCACCGGAATCCACTATTTAAGGGCGGCCACAATCGGCTATCTCCACATCACAACACATCCTCTCCACATCCTTCTCCTTTCCTCCACATCTGCCATGAGTGCCAGCGGGAAAGCACTGTGGGACAGTCTGCCGCCAAAGATGAAGCACGCGGTGGCAGCCCTTACCGCCGCCTGGCAGAGTCGACGTGCCAGACGGATCGAGGCCGGCTTGCCAGCCAGCTCGCCCGAGGTCTCCGACGACGAGGACAACACCACGATGGAGATGGGCTTCAATGAGTCCGCGCCGGCTCCGCGCCTCCTGTGCACGCCGGCTTCACCATGGAACAGGTGTAGGTGTACTTCAACACCGCCATGGCGGAGGTGCAGCCTGCGTCGGCGCCTTTGTTGGGGTTCCAGCAGGCGCGGGAGAAATAGTGATACAACCTGTTCCTCCTGGAGAAACACCGGCTGGTGGAGGGCTAGATCTAAGGTGAGCGCGCGAGCGAGGAGGCCGTGGCGGCCACGACCGCGGCGAACCCAAATTTCGTCGCGGAACAGCGTGACATCTATCATACCGTTTGCGCTCAAGCCGCTGCAGCCGTGGAGGCGCAATTGCAGGCGATCACGGAGGAGAATAATGCCAATTGCGCCTCCTACGCGCAGCCGACGAACCATTAGCCAACCCGGTGGGACGACGACAGCGCCGACGCCACCATTTCCCGTGTTGACCACACGTCCACCGACGACGGACAAGGCGCGGACTCCTCCGAGGATGAGTACGCCACGGAAGGCTGTGGGACCTGGTGTCCCATGTGGGTCGGTCCGTCTCCCGTGTTCTACTCTTCCTCGCGGAGACCGCACCTTCACATCATTGGTCTTTTCGCGGTGCTTATGGAGACGGCGGATGGAGGACAACACGGGCTTGGACGTCGGGCGCCGCCGCCGTAGGGTAGGTTTAGGGGCGGTCTTTTTTTTCTTCTAGATGTTTGAAATGTAATGAAACCCATCGTGTTTGTATGAAATCTGTCATGTTTGTATGAAATTCGATCGTGTTTGCATGAATTTCATCTTGTTTGTTGAAAAAGAGTTCGAAACATATGCCGCTAGCGTTGGATGTCGTCCTTCCGCATCTGTGTCCGAGGACTGTCCCCCTTATCCATGAATGAATGCGGGAGGAAATTTACGGGTTACCATTGGGAACGCCCTAAATGGCTTATATTTAGAAACGAGGGGGGTACATACACAGCCTAGACTAGAGTCCAGGCTGGCCAGCAGCGATGATTACCACCTTTACCTTTCGTCCCTCCACTTTTCTGGCCCTAGATCATCTCATCCCTGCTAACATGTGCATTTTCCTTCCGAGATTCTGTTCCTTGCAACAATCACATTCAGCAAAAGGCTCGCAAAAAGCTAGAGATGAGATGGGCCACAAAGAAAAAGATGCATGGTGTACTACTACAAAAGAAAAGAAGCGAGGAGGTGTGTGTGGCACAATTGTGATGCATTCAATTGAGGGAAGAGGGGATCATCATCACCCCACCCGAGGCTGGTATTCAAGGAAGGGAAGAGGGTGCAGTAATAATAAAAGAAGAAGAAGAAGAGAAAAAAAATCATGATGAGCGAGGACCCGGTGACGAGCCATCATTACGAATCTTGGTGCCGGCCGAGGCCCATCATCATCATCATTTGAAGCCCCCTCCCATCGTCGTATCCTCTTCCTACCTCTCTCTTGCTCTTGCACACTTGCGCTCGCTCGCTGACCATATTTGGTTTGGTTTGGCCACCTAAACCACTGGCACAAAATTACCGTGCCTCTCTCTCTCTCTCTCTCTCTCTCTCTCTCTGTCTCGTGTAGTAGTAGACCAAAGTGTGCAAGGGAACAGTTGAAGTGCACATTGGTCGTTGGTTAGAAGCATTCATGCTTGTGTTAATCGTGCTTTAGGTCGCTCATCATACAGTGGTTCTCACTCACACAAGCCATAGCAATACGGATTAGTCATCCGTCCGTCCGTCCGTAAACAAGTCTGGCGCGGGAACGGCTGCACTGGCGCGTACAAGGAACGAAGGGAAGAGAAGAAGAAAATGCGGCACGTGAGGGAGGCCAAGGCCAAGGCCAACCTCATGATTAGGCGCCATTTAAGCCTCTGCCGCATCGTCATCGATTGGATCGTCTCCTTACGAGCATGCACGAGACCCCTCTGCCCCTCCCGTTCAAAGGCCTCATGAAAGCCTCCCATTCGTACGTGCGAACGCTAGCACGTGGACCACGGCGCGTGCCGCGGGCCCGCCTGTCAGCCACACCGCTGATCCATCCTGGAAGGGAAAAAAGGAGGGAAGGATGAGCTAGCCTAGCTGCACTCCATCTACGATGAACTGGTATGAAACGAGATGGTGAGCCTATAAATACCGCCCCACCGCCCAGCAGAAGGAGCACATCACACATACAGCAGAGGAGATCGACTTGATCCTCTCCATCCCTTTTGCCTCTCTTCCTGCCCCGCCCGCCCCACAGCAAATCTCATTGCCTCATCGCGCTCCGACTCTGCCTTTGCTTGCCGAGTTCCTCTGGTCTCTCTCTCGCAGCAGCAAGCAGCTCCAACAAGGTAATGTCTCGTCTCTGCTCGATGTGCTCTTGCATGCATGCATGCATGCACAATCATGTGTGCCAATTGCAACTGCAATTTGCTGGCCTCTCCCCTTTCCTAGTGTTGCCCTTTTTGTTCGTTTCTAGTTGCATTCCATTCCATGCAATCTGCTGCATCCCACCCCATGCCTTTGATTTGTTTATGCATGTCTCCACGAGCCTTGCTTGACACATATCTTTGCAAGTTGCTAGTACTGATAGCAGTTGCAATAGCGTTAACATGTGTGTAAAGTGTAAACAACCATCATGATTTGCTTAGAACGAGCGAGTCACCCTCCACTTTCTTTAGTTTATTT
Source organism: Triticum aestivum (assembly GCF_018294505.1). Taxonomy (NCBI): domain Eukaryota; kingdom Viridiplantae; phylum Streptophyta; class Magnoliopsida; order Poales; family Poaceae; genus Triticum; species Triticum aestivum. Next base: position 452,264,037 of record NC_057798.1, read on the forward strand.
ATTACAGAAGAAACCTTCAGGGTCTCCCTCTATGCTACACTCTACTGCTAGTGTTCTGTTTTTCTTCTTCTTCTTCTTCTTCTTACCTCCAAGGAGGATGTTGCCACTGCAGGGACATCCCCTGGGTATCCTGGAATTTTTGCTGCCACACGACCACAGCACACTTCACTGTTTCTGCTTCCCTTTCTTCTTTTCCTGCACTCATAGTAGGACACACACAAGTTAATACGAGTCGCGTGCAGCAGAGCAGGATAAAAAACGAGTATTGTAACCAAGTTCTGAAACAGGGCCCCCACATATGGCTCCTGATTTCCTTACCCTGTTGCTTTTTTTTTGGTGGCAGGCGCCAGGCGGGATGGACAGGCTCAATGCCAAGCTGTACATGCAGAACTGCTACATCCTCAAGGAGAACGAACGGCTGCGCAAGAAGGCCCAGCTGCTGAACCAGGAGAACCAGGCCCTGCTCACCGAGCTCAAGCAGCGCCTCGCCAAGACCGCGGCCACCAAGCCCACCGGCAACGGCAACGCCGCTGCTGCCGCCCGTGCGCCCCTCCCTGACCTCAATGCGGCTCCACCGGCACACGCCGTCCATGACAAGGCGGCGCCCAAGTCCAAGAAGACTGTCGCAAACTGAAGCAGCTTGCTTGCTTGGGTACTGGAGAACATATCCAGTGCTTGCTTTCACCCATTAGATAGTACGTACTGGTACTGGATATGTTCTCCTTGGTACTCTACTGCCATGCCATCATGTAGGGTTTGTGTTTGTAACCGCTAAGGGTCTAGCTCTGAATGTTGGGAATGTTTGCTTCGTTTTAGCTATGGAACTGCATGCCTACGTACTGTTATGTAGCAGAGTCCTCCTCCTTCTGAATGGATAGATAGATCAGATCAACTAGGAGTATATAAAGATGGTTGGGTTGGGTCAATGCGCGCTCTACATGGCTGTGGCATTGGACCAGCTTCTTCCTTTCCAGTCCTGGGAAAATGTCATTTACTGCTCGTTTGATGGCAATGTACTACCAGCTCTAATGCACAATGCTAGTACCTTGAATCCTGGCTTCGAATGCTAAGTTGACTAATGGAGGTGACTCAAATTTCAAAATTCAAGTAAAGCAACCACAAGCATCGAATATATGACAAATAGTTTTTTTGTACAAGTAGCAGTCAAGGTCGGTCACACGTCAATCAACAATGCAATGGTTCATGCAGAAAATATACTGACCTCCAGCATAACAGATTACTCTGCCTTCACATCGAGCATTCCAAAGAGAATCAGTCGCCACACTTCATTTCATCATGCATATTAATCTGCCAGTGAGTAAAAGAGAGATATAATCTCCAGTGACTGGCCAATGAGCAAAAGAGAACATATAATCTCCACTGAAAAGTGCAATGATTTCAAGTGTTTCTGACCGTCAACATATAATAGGCTGACCATCTGAGGACCATTATTAAGCAATTTGGCAACATTGAAAAGGAAACATGATTGGTTCTAGTAGAAAAGAAAAGGGCCAAGTTATTACTTTAGTGATAATGATATATATAATATCGTTCAGTAATATCAGTAAGTATTAGGAGTACTGTACATACTCTAACATTCAGGATAGCATAACAAGGAGAAAATATGATACTTTCTGCGATGCAAGAACATAATCTAATTCTGCCATTACGCTACAGTTAGGAGAATTCATATACGAGAACATTAGACTGTCAGATTTCCCCACTAGCCACCAAATTCTGATACAACTTAAATGAGAGATAAAAAACAGAGTATGAGGTGTACACAGTAGCTTGGCCAACATTCTTGCGCTGCACATGCAAGAAGTATCACGCATTGCTCACCTATCTATCATGACCTTGTTTTGTCGCACATATCCAAGAATCCAGGAGCTATTTGACAGAACATATACATATCGACTCTTCCTCGATCACATCAGCACACCATCCTGCGGGGTTGTTTCCTTGTACAGTTGTACCACCAAACATACACCTGACGACCTGAGCCCTCCTACAAACCGTCACTGTGACACTAGCACAGGGAAGACTCTGGACTTAAGAGCTTGTTATGTGTTAAGCGAGTCATATATATTCCAGTATATATACAGAAAGAAAAATCTATGTCCTCAATGACGTTTACAGAGGTTGGTTGCTGGTGTCAGTCTGAGTTTGCTTGGGTTTTTCCACACTTTGGTCCAGAAAACATGGATTTGGTTTTTCCGAGCAGAGTGAAAAAACACTTCTTTGCTTTGACATAAGATGACACACATGCGAGTATTATTACGTGTTTGCGGGACCTCCTGCTTTCACGGGCCATGGTTTTAGCCTACATAAAATCCCAAGAAAATACCACATGAGCATATTTAAGAGTTCAGTCAGGGACCATCTGATAGCAGCCCAAGAAGCAACACAAAAATCTGTACCTGGCACCTGTCCTTCTATAAAGGACTTGCTCATCACTATGAATGATTGTTTTGGATGTCAAGTTGTCAATAGATGCACCGCATGAACAAAGGACAAGTAGAAATGAGTACTCAAGATCATTGCAAAACAACCGTCAGTTATGAATCATGTATCCCTTGCATCATATGCATCCCAAGCTCCCAACACATAACATGTAGATAGTAAACTCGCATTGATGTTGCAGTAAATTAGTTTGACATCATCATACACAATAAGAGGGCAAGTTGGCAAAAGTTGGGAGCATTTAGTCTTGTAGATCGCCTTGTCTGCAACATCACCAGATACCATCTTTACTGCAAGATTATATCTGAACCTTGTTTTTTTTTTTGCCTTGTGATATGAACATTGCTTTTATTGGACACACTATATTCTACATCGTCCCTCCATTCTTAAATATAAGTGTTTTTAGAGATTCCAATATGAACTACATACGGAGCAAAATGAGTGAATCTACACTCTAAAATATGTCTATATACATCCGTATGTACTCCATATTGGAATTTCTAAAAAAAGACTTGTATTTAGGAACGGAGGGAGTAGATGATAGTCATATAAACAGGCAGAACACTGATATAAACCAGGTTTTAGCTAGGATACAACATATGGTAATTGTTTTAACAATACTACCATGTTGTCAACAAGATTCACAGCACGAGGAAAATTACAACAGCTACTAGCTGCGCAATCATTTATTATTAGACTATCTCCAGGCTCCAGCTAATACATCATTGTTCACATGTAACAATCTCAACATGAGGTCGTCAATCATGTACTACCTCTGTAACAATCAAGTATTTTGAACTGCCAGAATGTCCTACATTTGGGAACAAAGGGTGTAATAATCAAGTATTTTGTGCGCTTCTTGCAAGGGCAATGCAATAATGACGCTGAATTAGTTAGCATGCCGTTTAAAAACTAACTAAAAAAGCGCACACAATACCTGCACAATGGAAAGAAGAAAGACCAGGCACAACTAACCGTGTTGAACTGTACAGGGATCAAGGGTGGTCACTTAGCAGGTCCAAAGTCACATCTCTCCTGCTGTTTACATTGGCTTGGACATAGCACATTAACCAAACAAGCATCATACTATCATCAATGTTGTACAGAACAATCACTTGCTTGACGCGAACCCTGATGGACAAATCAAATCTTATTTCATGATGATCACAAAGCCCTAGCATCCACCATGTGACCAATCTCTAACCTGAAGCGAGCCGACCGATTGCGAAGTCCGCACATGTGAGGCTCGCTCAACTCACACTGGGACCAGCAGCCTGGGACACACAACACAAGCGACCTACTATTAGACACGGAAATCTGCGTTGATGGCAACGGTACGAGAACACCTGATCGAATTGCCCGAGCAATCGCAGGTTGCTGCTCCCCCCTCCACACGAAAAACACAATGATCGCCCTGGTACAGGCAGGACGCGCAACTTCATCAATGGAACAAGCGGAGAAGTTTACTCAAGAATTGCTCTACAGAGTCATTCAGCACGGCGGCATCAGGGAAATCTCACGGGCAATTTCTACTACTTCCTATAGCACTGATCGCGGGCGGGAACTCCACAAAAAAAGTGTGGGCTACGCGAGATTATTAGCACGAGAGGTTCGTCTCTGGGAGCTTACCAGGTCGGCTGGCGTGGTACGCCCTGCGGACCAGACTTGCAGATAGGCCGTCAAAATGGTGGGCTTGCCAAGTATGGGCTGGACTTGACACCGTTTTGCGCGTACTTTTGGGGCCCTACCGGCCTTATGGCCGAGCTAAACACTCGTCCACGACCCGCATTGGGAATTTCCCACCGTTTTGGGGGGTCCACCCCGCCGCAGCGCCGCGCAGCGGGATGGCCGTCGCAATGGGTGGCTCCTGCCAACCGGCCGCCGGACCATGGCTCCTCAGTCCTCGTCCACCACCGTGTCAGGACCAAAAGAGTATATCGATCTATAGGAAAAACATGCGGAGGAATTCGCGAGGAAATTGGGGATCTAAGATGTATACGAGGCTGTAAGAGGAGCTATATTATTAGGGTTCAAGCCCGTCATTGCAATTCAGGAAGATTCGATGCCCTCTCCAGCCATAGCCCGGCTGGTTATAAGCTGAGACTTTAACAATAAACGGGAAGTAACTGAAATGGTACAGTAACTGGCATTGGACGGTGGAGATGCGAAGTAATATAAGGAGCCATCGTAGCCGTCCATTGCTGTCGAAGCGGTATTGTCTGAAATGCTACACCCCGTTCACTGAATAATGCTAACTGAACTGATTCTTTGACATTCAGTCCTAACATTGCCCCCTTGTAAGATTCGATGTGTCCTCACGGCGATTGAGCTGCATCACGCCAAGCTTGCGTTGTGGCCTTGAAGAACTCTGGGAATGTATATTTAGTGAAGTCTGCATCCTCCCAGGTGGCTTCCTCCATGGATAGATTTTGCCATTGTATCAACCATTGAACCACTGGCAAGTTATGTCGGGGAACTTGTCTGACTTGCAAGACCTCAGCTGGGCCAGTTTTGATGGTACCATCTTGATTGACCATTGGGAGATTCTCACTAGGGATGGATGTTGGACCAATATGCTTTTTCAATTGGCTCACATGGAAAACTGGATGAATTTTGACATGCTCTGGAAACTGGAGTTTATATGCAGAGTTGCCTATCCTTTGCACAATCACAAATGGACCATAGTATTTGTGCTGTAATTTCAAAGCACCTCTGAATCCAAAAGCTGCTAGCCTATATGGTGCCATCTTCAAATAGACCATGTATCCCACCTCAAAGACTCTCTCCTTTCTTTTGAGATCAGCATACGTCTTCATTCGGTTTTGAGCCTGATGCAAGTTAGCTTTAAGTTCCCCATCCTGTTGGGGGACGTAGTAATTTCAAAAAAAAATCCTATGCACACGCAAGATCATGGTGATGCATAGCAACGAGAGGGGAGAGTGTGTCCACGTACCCTCGTAGACCGAAAGCGGAAGCGTTAGCACAACGCGGTTGATGTAGTCGTACGTCTTCACGGCCCGACCGATCAAGCACCAAACGCACGACACCTCTGAGTTCTTGCACATGTTCAGCTCGATGACGTCCCTCGAACTCCGATCCAGCCGAGTGTCGAGGGAGAGTTTCGTCAGCACGACGGCGTGGTGACGATGATGACGTTCTACCGATGCAGGGCTTCGCCTAAGCACCGCTACGATATTATCGAGGTGGATTATGATGGAGGAGGACACCGCACACGGCTAAGAGATCAATGATCAATGGTTGCGCCTAGAGGTTCCCCCACGCCCCCGTATATAAAGGATCAAGGGGGAGGGGGCGGCCGGCCAGGAGGAGGCGCGCCAAAGGGGGAGTCCTACTCCCACCGGGAGTAGGACTCCTCCTCCCCTTGTTGGAGTAGGAGAGAAGGAAAGAGGGGGAGAGGAGGAAGGAAAACGGGGCTGCACCCATTGTCCAATTCGGACCAGAGGGGGGCTGCGCACCTCCTTCCTTTCGGCCTCTCTCCTCTATTCCCGTATGGCCCAATAAGGCCCATATACTCCCCGGCGAATTCGCGTAACTCTCCGGTACTCCGAAAAATACCCGAATCACTCGGAACCTTTTCGAAATCCGAAAATTGTCGTCCAATATATCGATCTTTATGTATCGACCATTTCGAGACTCCTCGTCATGTCCCCGATCTCATCCGGGACTCTGAACTCCTTCGGTACATCAAAACACATAAACTCATAATATAACTGTCATCGAAACCTTAACCGTGCGGACCCTACGGGTTCGAGAACAATGTAGACATGATCGAAACACGTTTCTGGTCAATAACCAACAGTGGAACCTGGATGCTCATATTGGCTCCCACATATTCTAAGAAGATCTTTATCGGTCAAACCGCATAACAACATACGTTGTTCCCTTTGTCATCGGTATGTTACTTGCCCGAGATTTGATCGTCGGTATCTCAATACCTAGTTCAATATCGTTACCGGAAAGTCTCTTTACTCGTTCCATAATACATCATCCCGCAACTAACTAATTAGTTGCAATGCTTGCAAGTCTTATAATGATGTGCATTACCGAGTGGGCCCAGAGATACCTCTTCGACAATCGGAGTGACAAAGCCTAATCTCGAAATACGCCAACCCAACAAGTACCTTTGGAGACACCTATAGAGCACCTTTATAACCACCCAGTTACGTTGTGACGTTTGGTAGCACACAAAGTGTTCCTCCGGTAAACGGGAGTTGCATAATCTCATAGTCATAGGAACATGTATAAGTCATGAAGAAAGCAGTAGCAACATACTAAACGATCAAGGGCTAAGCTAACGGAATGGGTCAAGTCAATCACATTATTCTCCTAATGACGTGATCCCGTTAATCAAATGACAACTCTTTTGTCCATGGCTAGGAAACTTAACCATCTTTGATTCACGAGCTAGTCAAGTAGAGGCATACTAGTGACACTATGTTTGTCTATGTATTCACACATGTATTATGTTTCCGGTTAATACAATTCTAGCATGAATAATAAACATTTATCAAGATATGAGAAAATAAATAATAACTTTATTATTGCCTCTAGGGCATATTTCCTTCAGTCTCCCACTTGCACTAGAGTCAATAATCTAGTTCACATCAGCATGTGATTCAACACCAATATTCACATTTGTATGTGATTAATACCCATAGTTCACATCGTCATGTGATCAACACCCAAAGGGTTTACTAGAGTCAATAATCTAGTTCACATCGTTATGTGATTAACACCCAAAAGAGTACTAAGGTATGATCATGTTTTGCTCGTGAGAGAAGTTTAGTGAACGGGTCTGTCACATTCAGAGCCGTATATATTTTGCAAATATTCTATGTCTACAATGCTCTCCACGGAGCTACTCTAGCTTATTGCTCCCACTTTCAATATGTATCAAGATTGAGACTCAGAGTCATCTGGATCAGTGTAAAAGTTTGCACCGATGTAACTTTTACGACCAACTCTTTTATCACCTCCATAATCAAGAAACATCTCCTTAGTCCTCACTAAGGATATTCTTGACCGCTGTCCAGTGATCTACTATTAGATCAAAATTGTATTCCTTTGCCAAATTCATAGCAAGGTATACAATAGGTCTGGTCCATAGCATGTCATACTTTTATAGAACCTATGACTGATGTATAGGGAATGACTTTAATTCTCTTTCTATTTTCTGTCGTGGTCGGGATTTGAGTCTTACTCAATTTTATACCTTTGCAACACAAGAAAGAACTCTTTCTTTGACTGTTCCATTTTGAACTACTTCAAAGTCTTGTCAAGGTATGTAGTCATTGAAAATCTTATCAAGTGTCTTGATCTATCTCTATAGATCTTGATGCCCAATGTGTAAGCAACTTTACTGAGGACTTTCTTTGAAAAACTCCTTTCAAACACTCCTTTATGCTTTCCAGAAAAATTCTACATCATTTCTGATGAACAATATGTTATTCACACATTCTTATCAGAGAGTCTGTAGTGCTCCCACTCACTTTCTTGTAAATACAGGCCTTTCAAAAAGTCTGTATAAAACCATATGCTTTGATCAATTCATCAAAGCATATATTCCAACTCCGAGATGCTTGCACCAGTCCATAGATGGATCGCTGGAGCTTGCAAAATTTGTTAGCACCTTTAGGATTGACAAAACCTTCTGGTTGCATCATATACAGCTCTTCTTTAATAAATCCATTAAGGAATGTAGTTTTGACATCTATTTGCCAGATTTCATAAAATATGGCAATTGCTAACATGATTCGGACAGACTTTAAGCATCGATACGAGTGAGAAAATCTCATTGTATTCAACACCTTGATCTTGTCGAAAAAACTTTTTGCGACAAGTCGAGCTTTGTAGATGGTAACACTACTATCAACGTCTATCTTCCTCTTGAAGATCCATTTATTTTCTATGGCTTGCCAATCATCGACCAAGTCCACCAAAGTCCACACTTTGTTCTCATACATGGATCTTATCTCAGATTTCATGGCTTCAAGCCATTTCGCGGAATCTGGGCTCATCATCGCTTCCTCATATTTCGTAGGTTCATCATGGTCTAGTAACATGACTTCCAAAACAGGATTACCATACCACTATGGTGCAGATCTTACTCTGGAAGACCTACGAGGTTCGGTAGTAACTTGATCTGAAGTTTCATGATCATCATCATTAGCTTCCTCACTAATTGGTGTAGGAATCACAGGAACTGATTTCTGTGATGAACTACTTTCCAATAAGGGAGCAGGTACAGTTACCTCATCAAGTTCTACTTTCCTCCCACTCACTTCTTTCGAGAGAAACTCCTTCTTTAGAAAGGATCCATTCTTAGCAATGAATGACATGCCTTCGGATCTGTGATAGAAGGTGTACCCAACAGTTTCCTTTGGGTATTCTATGAAGACGCACTTCTCCGATTTGGGTTTGAGCTTATCAGGTTGAAACTTTTTCACATAAGCATCGCAGCCCCAAACTTTTAAGAAACGACAACTTTGGTTTCTTGCCAAACCACAGTTCATAAGGCGTCGTCTCAACGGATTTTGATGGTGCCCTATTTAAAGTGAATGCAACTGTCTCTAATGCATAACCCCAAAACGATAGTGGTAAACCGATAAGAGACATCATAGATCGCACCATATCCAATAAAGTGTGGTTACGACGTTCGGACACGCCACAACATTTGTGGTGTTCCAGGTGGTGTGAACTGTGAAACTATTCCACATTATTTTATATGAAGGCCAAACTCGTAACTCAAATATTCTTCTCCACGATCAGATCGTAGAAACTTTATTTTCTTATTACGATGATTCTTCACTTCACTCTGAATTTCTTTGGATATTTCAAATGTTTCAGACTTGTGTTTCATTAAGTAGATATACCCATATCTGCTCAAATCATATGTTAATGTCAGAAAATAATGATACTCGCCACGAGCATCAACACTCATTGGATCGCATACATCGGTATATATTATTTCCAATAAATCAGTAGCTCGTTCCATTGTTCCGAAGAACGGAGTTTTAGTCATCTTGCCCAAAAGGCACGGTTCGCAAGCATCAAATGATTCATAATCAAGTGATTTCAAAAACCCATCAGCATGGAGTTTCTTCATGCGCTTTACACCGATATGACCCAAACGGTAGTGCCACAAATAAGTTGCACTATCATTATCAACTTTGCATATTTTGGCATCAATATTATGAATATGTGTATCACTACGATTGAGATCCAACAAACTATTTTTATTGGGTGTATGACCATCGAAGGTTTTATTCATGTAAACAGAACAACAATTATTCTCTGACTTTAAATGAATAACTGTATTGCAATAAACATGATCAAATCATATTTATGCTCAACGCAAACACCAAATAACATTCATTTAGGTTTAACACTAATCCTGAAAGTATAGGGAGTGTGCGATGATGATCATATCAATCTTGGAACCACTTCCAACACACATCATCACTTCACCCTCAACTAGTTTCTGTTTATTCTGTAACTCCTGTTTCGAGTTACTAATCTTAGCAACCGAACAAGTATCAAATACTCAGGAGCTACTATAAACACTAGTAAGGTACACATCAATAACCTGTATATAAAATATACCCTTGTTCACTTCGCCATCCTTCTTATCCACTAAATATTCAGGGCATTTCCGCTTCTAGTGGCCATTTCCTTTGCAGTAGAAGTACTTAGTTTCAGGCTTTGGTCCAGCTTTGGGCTTCTTCATGGGAGTGACAACTTGCTTGCCATTCTACTTGAAGTTCCCTTTCTTTTCCTTTGCCCTTTTCATGAAACTAGTGGTCTTATCAATCATCAACACTTGATGCTCTTTTCTTGATTTCTACCTTCGTCGATTTCAGCATCACGAAGAGCTTGGAATCATTTACGTTATCCCTTGCATTATAGTTCATCACGAAGTTCCAGTAACTTGGTGATGGTGACTAGAGAACTCTGCCAATCACTATCTTATCTGGAAGATTAACTCCCACTTGATTCAAGCGATTGTAGTACTTAGACAATCTAAGCACTTGCTCACTAGTTGAGCAATTCTCCTCCATCTTTTAGCTACAGAACTTGTTGGAGACTTCATATCTCTCAACTTGGGTATTTGCTTGAAATATTAACTTTAACTCCTGGAACATCTCATATGGTCCATGACGTTCAAAACGTCTTTGAAGTCCCGATTCTAAGCCGTTAAGCATGGTGCACTAAACTATCAAGTAGTCATCATATTGAGCTAGCCAAACATTCATAACGTCTGTATCTGCTCCTGTAATAGGTCTGTCACCTAGCGGTGCATCAAGGACATAATTCTTCTATGCAGCAATGAGGATAAACCTTAGATCACGGACCAAGTCCGCATCATTGCTACTAACATTTTTCAACTTAGTTTTCTCTAGGAACACATATAAAAACATAGGGAAGCAAAAACATAGGGAAGCAACAACGCGAGCTATTGATCTACAACTTAATTTGCAAAATACTACCAGGACTAAGTTCATGATAAATTAAAGTTCAATTAATCATATTACTTAACAACTCCCACTTAGATAGACATCCCTCTAATCATCTTAAGTGATCACGTGATCCAAATCAACTAACCATAACCGATCATCACATAAAATGGAGTAGTTTTCAATGGTGAACATCATTATGTTGATCATATCTACTATGTGATTCACGCTCGACCTTTTAGTCTCAGTGTTCCGAGGGCATATCTGCATATGCTAGGCTCGTAAAGTTTAACCTGAGTATTCTGCGTGTGCAAAACTGACTTGCACCCGTTGTAGATGGACATAGAGCTTGACACACCCGATCATCACGTGGTGTCTGGGCACGACAAACTTTTGCAACGGTGCATACTCAGGGAGAACACTTTTATCTTGAAATTTAGTGAGAGATCATCTTATAATGCTACTGCCAATCAAAGAAAAATAAGATGTATAAAAGATAAACATCATATGCAATCAAAAATATGTGACATATATGGCCATCATCATCTTGTGCCTTTGATCTCCATCTCCAAAGCATCGTCATGATCTCAATCGTCACCGGCATGACACCATGATCTCCATCGTCACCGGCATGACACCATGATCTCCATCATCTTGATCTATATCAATGTGTCGTCACATGGTCGTCTCGCCAACTATTGTTCTCGCAACTATTGCTATCGCATAGCGATAAAGTAAAGCAATTATTTGGCGCTTGCATCTTATGCAATAAAGAGACAACCATAAGTCTTCTGCCAGTTGCCGATATCTTCAACAAAACATGATCATCTCATACAACAACTTATATCTTATCACGTCTTGACCATATCACATCACAACATGCCCTGCAAAAACAAGTTAGACGTCCTCTACTTTGTTGTTGCAAGTTTTACGTGGCTGCTACGAGCTGAGCAAGAACCGTTCTTACCTACGCATCAAAACCACAACGATAGTTCGTCAAGTTAGTGCTGTTTTAACCTTCTCAAGGACCGGGCATAGCCACACTCGGTTCAACTAAAGTTGGAGAAACTGACACCCGCCAGCCACCTGTGTGCAAAGCACATCGGTAGAACTAGTCTCGCGTAAGCGTACGCGTAATGTCGGTCCGGGCCGCTTCATCCAACAATACCGCCGAACCAAAGTATGACATGTTGGTAAGCAGTATGACTTGTATCGCCCACAACTCACTTGTGTTCTACTCGTGCATATAACATCAACCATAAAACCTAGGCTCTGATACCATTGTTGGGGAACGTAGTAATTTTAAAAAAATTCCTACGCACACGCAAGATCATGGTGAGGCATAGCAACGAGAGGGGAGAGTGTGTCCACGTACCCTCGTAGACCGAAAGCGGAAGCAGAAGCACAACGCGGTTGATGTAGTCGTACGTCTTCATGGCCCGACCGATCAAGCACCGAACGCACGATACCTCCGAGTTCTTGCACACGTTCAGCTCGATGACGTCCCTCGAACTCCGATCCAGCCGAGTGTCGAGGGAGAGTTCCGTCAGCACGATGGCGTGGTGACGATGATGATGTTCTACCAACGCAGGACTTCGCCTAAGCACTGCTGCGATATTATCGAGGTGGATTATGGTGGAGGGGGCCACCGCACACGGCTAAGAGATCAATGATCAATTGTTGTGCCTAGAGGTGCCCCCTGCCCCCGTATATAAAGGATCAAGGGGGAGGGGCGGCTGGCCAGGAGGCGGCGCGCCAAAGGGGGAGTCCTACTCCCACCGGGAGTAGGACTCCTCCTTCCCTTGTTGGAGTAGGAGAGAAGGAAAGAGGGGGAGTGGAGGAAGGAAAAGGGGGCTGCACCCCTTGTCCAATTCGGACTAGAGGGGGGCTGTGCACCTCCTTCCTTTCGGCCTCTCTCCTCTATTCCCGTATGGCCCAATAAGGCTCATATACTCCCCGGCGAATTCCCGTAACTCTCCGGTACTCCGAAAAATACCCGAATCACTCGGAACCTTCCGAAGTACGAATATAGTCGTCCAGTATATCGATCTTTACGTCTTGACCATTTCGAGACTCCTCATCATGTCTCCGATCTCATCCGGGACTCTGAACTCCTTCGGTACATCAAAACACATAAACTCATAATATAACTGTCATCGAAACCTTAAGCGTGCGGACCCTACGGGTTCGAGAAGAATGTAGACATGACCGAGACATGTCTCCGGTCAATAACCAATATCGGAACCTGGATGCTCATATTGGCTCCCACATATTCTATGAAGATCTTTATCGGTCAAACCGCATAACAACATACGTTGTTCCCTTTGTCATCGGTATGTTACTTTCCCGAGATTTGATCGCCGGTATCTCAATACCTAGTTCAATATCGTTACCGGCAGGTCTCTTTACTCGTTCCGTAATACATCATCCCGCAACTAACTAATTAGTTGCAATGCTTGCAAGTCTTATAGTGATGTGCATTACTGAGTGGGCCCAGAGATACCTCTCCGACAATCGGAGTAAAAATCCTAATCTCGAAATACGCCAACCCAACAAGTACCTTTGGAGACACCTGTAGAGAACCTTTATAACCACCCAGTTACGTTGTGACGTTTGGTAGCACACAAAGTGTTCCTCCGGTAAACGGGAGTTGCATAATCTCATAGTCACAGGAACATGTATAAGTCATGAAAAAGCAGTAGCAACATACTAAACGATCAAGTGCTAAGCTAACGGAATGGGTCAAGTCAATCACATTATTCTCCTAATGATGTGATCTCGTTAATCAAATGAGAACTCTTTTGTCCATGGCTAGGAAACTTAACCATCTTTGATTCATGAGCTAGTCATGTAGAGGCATACTAGTGACACTATGTTTGTCTATGTATTCACACATGTATTATGTTTTCGATTAATACAATTCTAGCATGAATAATAAACATTTATCATGATATAAGGAAATAAATAATAACTTTATTATTGCCTCTAGGGCATATTTCCTTCAGCTCCAGCATGTGTTGTTTAGCAGCAAGAAAATTATGAGCTTCCTCTTCTTCTGGTCCAGGAATAGCTAACTCAGAAATCATTGGAGGAACAAAACCATAAAGTGCCTGAAATGGGGACATCTTAATAGCAGTATGGTATGTGGTGTTATACCAATACTCGGCTAAAGATAGCCATGAGCACCACTTTTTTTGGTTCTGTGCTTTCCATGCATCTCAGATAAGTCTCCACACATTGATTGACTCGTTCTGTTTAACCATCAGTTTGAGGATGGTATGCAGTGTTGTACCTCAACTCACTTTTCCAAGCAGAAAAAGTATCTCTCCAAAGTTTACTAGTAAATATCCTATCCCTGTCTGAGATGATCAATTTGGGTGGGCCATGTAGCTCTAGCACATTATCCACAAATGCTTGTGCCACAATAAGGACAGAGTAGGGGTGTGACAAAGGAATAAAGTGAGCATACTTTGTAAACCTATCCACCACAACAAGTATTACTTCTTTACCATTTGAATTTGGCAGGCCCTCAATAAAATCCATGGAGATATGTTGACATAGCATGTCAGCAATGGGAATGGGATCTAACAACCCAGGCTGCAGGCAATTTTCATGTTTTGCTCTCTGGCATATTGGGCATGCAGCAATAAATGTTTCTACTGCTATTTTTAGTCCTGGCCAGTAGAAGATTGTCTTCACCCTGTGATATGTTGCTCTTGTGCCAGAATGGCCTCCTACAGGGGAACTGTGCAAAGCAGTTAATAACCTTGTCCTGAGAGCAGGTACATTTCCAACTAAAATCCTTCCTTTGTATCTGATGATCACAGCTGTGACTTTATGGTCTGCAATGGTGTGGGTGGGGTGTAACAAAAGCTTCTCCAACAATTGTTTAACCTCTGGGTCTTGCTGATAACTCTGTACCAATTCTTCTGCCCACACAGGTGTAACAGTTGACATTGTCATGCATGTTGGAAGGGCTCTTGAAAGTGCATCAGCTACTTTATTCAGGACCCCTTTTTTGTACTGAATCTGAAAGTTGAATTCTAACCATTTCATCATCAACTTATGTTGCACTCCCTCAGTTATTTTCTGATCTGTTACAAACATGAGTCATTGTTGATCTGTTTTGATCACAAGTTCTTTGCCTAAGAGGTAGTGCTTCTATCTTTTAGGGCTTCCAAAATAGCAAGAGCTTCTTTTTCATATGTTGACATGGCAGCATTTCTAGGATAGAGGGCAGAGCTATAATATGCTATTGGCCTTCCTTGTTGCATTAGGACTGCTCCAATTCCTTTGCCTGAAGCATCAGTCTCTAGTACAAATGGTTGAGAAAAATTTGGCAGTGCTAGCACTGGTGCAATAACTAATGCTTGTTGTAGTTGTGCAAAAGCCTTGTCATGTATAGGTGACCAAGAGAACTGCCCTTTTTTTCAAAAGATCATGCAATGGTCTGCAAATGACTCCATAGCCTTTAACAAATCTTCTGTAATACCCTGCCAAACCCAGGAAAATTCTTAGTTTTGTCACATTATCCGGTGTGGGCTAGTCAGCAATGGCTTGTATCTTTTTTGGGTCTGCTGCTACTCCTGCTGCAGAGATTACATGACCAAGATACTCTACTTGTTACACAGCAAATACACACTTAGACTGCTTGGCACAGACTTGATTTTCCTTCAAGAGCTGTAAAACTATTTGGAGGTGCTCCATATGTTCCTTGAGTGTTTTGCTGTATATTAGTATGTCATCAAAGAAAACTAGGACAAATTTTCTTAGATAAGGTCCAAAAATCTTATTCATTACTGCTTGGAAGGTGCCTGGAGCATTAGAGAGGCCAAAAGGCATGACCAGGTATTCAAAGTGGCCCAAAAAGGTTCTGAAAGTTGTTTTGTGCACATCATCAGGATGCATTCTGATCTGATGGTATCCAACCCTTAAATCTATCTTAGAAAAATATTGTGCTCCATGTAATTCATCCAACAAATCCTCTATAACTGGTATAGGGAATTTGTTTTTAATAGTTGCAGCATTAAGTTTTCTGAAATCAGTGCAAAGTCTCATTGAGCCATCTTTCTTCTTAACCAAAATTACAGGAGATGCATAAGGACTTTGGATGTGCCTGATAAAGTGAGCAGCCAGTAACTTCTTAATTTTCTATTCCATTTCCTATTTTTGGTGTTGAGGAACTCTGTAAGGCCTAGCATGAGGTGGATTTGTTCCTGGTTTCAATGGAATAGTGTGGTCACTATCTCTGTGAGGAGGCAGAGTGGCAGGCTCTTCAAACATATCTGCATAGTCCATCAGCAACTTCTGTAGTTGTGGTGGAGTTTTGAATCCTTCAGGGGCTTGTAAGACAATGTTATGCATCTGTAAAAGGAATCCTTCTGCTCCTTTTTCCAACAACTTGGTTGCAGTTTTTGCTAGAACTTCCTGTGCACTTTCTGCATTACTGAAAATGGCAGTAGTCACAGTTTGCTTGCCCTGTATAGTGAAACTGAAGGTGTTTGCTGGCACATCAAATGCTATAGGGCTAACTACTGAAAACCAATCATATCCTAGGATCAGATCATGACTTGGTAGAGGTAGAATTCTGAAGTTGTGAGATAGTTTTTAGCTTTGCAACCTGAAACTCACAATTAGGAGCTACAGCTGAGGAAATAAGTTTCCCACCACCAGCTACTGCAATAGCCCCAGGTCTAATAGGTAGTAGGTGACATCCACATTTCACAGCAAACTCTTGGCTCATGAAAGAAGTAGTACTCCCTGAATCCAACAGTGCTACAGCTCTTTTCCCTTTGATGTAAACTATTACTGTTGGAGTTGGAATAGCTAGCTGCTGTCCTAGTGCATGAGCAGAGATGAACATCACTTGATCTTCCTCTTCAGGTATTTCTTCTTGTTCTGGAGGGGTTTGTTCTTCAGCACTATCATTTTGCTCCATTGTTTCTTGTTGCATCAAATGAACATTGGGTATTAATTTACATTTGTGCCCAAGGATCCACTTATCCCCATATCTCCAACATTCTCCAGGCTTTTTGAATTTTTGATTACTGGCCACAATTGTTTCAGGTGGTTTGGGAGGAATTTGTTGCTGCTGTACTGGAGGAAGAGTTGTCTTGTTTATCCCATTATACTGTTGTTTCTGGTAGTAGTTGGTGTGAGACAGGCCCTGTTTCTTTGCTGTAGGTAGCACTGGGGGGTGACAAGGCTCCACTTCCTTGGCCAAACAGTAAGCATCAGTAAGTGTTTGTGGTTTATGGGGTCTGATCTGAAATTTAATCCCTTCTCTCAGCCCATTGACATAACACCTCACAAACCATAGCTCATTTAGTTCTGGGTTCTCCTCCTGAACTTCTGCCATAAGGTTTTCAAAGGTTTTTGTGTACATAGAAACTGAGTTGTTGTTTTGTTTCAGGTTGTTGAATTTTTCAGTCAGATCATAAGATCCTTGTTCTAAAAATCTTTTCACTATTTCAGCTCCAAACTCTTTCCAAGACAATTTCTGTTTCAGTAGCCCAGATCTCCTTAACCAGATATCAGCTTCATCTGTGATATACATCTGAGCTAGGGATACTTTATATTCCTCAGGTGCCCGTGACATTTGGAAGTACTTATTACATTGCCTTATCCAACCCACTGGATCTTCTCCACTGAACCTTGGGAAATCCAATTTGGGACCTTTAGTAATGGATTTCATGAATTGTGCATGCATGTCTTGCTCATATGTTCTATAGTACCCCTGCCACAGTTGCCTCTCTTTGTTTTGCTGAAAGTACTGGTTGGATGCAGGTGTTTGCTCTCTCTGTCTAGCAGTCACTGGTGTTCTCACAGCACTAGCAGTCTCCTGTCTACCTTGCTATGCATAGCCTGGTGGAACTGCGGGCCTTGTTGTTCTGATCTGTGGCAAGTTTTGGAGCTGCAATTCTTCTAACTGCTTAGATTTTTCCTTTTCAGCTGCCAATTGCTTCCTCAATTGTTCTATTGTAGTCTCTTGATCAGGTGGATGTTCTTGATGCAGAGTAGGAGATTTAACTACCTGATTAGAACTAGGAGGTTGTGTGTCAGCTTGATTGTGCACCCCTGGTTGCACTATACTTTTCAGAACTGTGCTGATAACTGATAATTGCTTGCCAAGGTCGATCACATCTTGCTCAATGTTTCCTACTTGCAGAGAGATCTCACCTTGCTTAGTGCCCATGGAATGAACATCATCCTGAAGTTTGGCCACCATTGCGTGTATTAGAGAGTTGTCCTTTTGAAGAACACCAAAATTGTCGCGCAAGGAGAGTACTTCTTGAAGATCTGCATCAGCGATTGTCTTTGTGCCTCCCATCTCCCCGATTTGAGGTGAAGGTGGGGAATTTTACCACTGGCTGACCAGCAACCCTTCCCTGGCCTCAGATCCTTCCGTCTCCCTGATCCACGCCTCCCTGGCACACGGATCGGTGCTCGAGCGCGGGATTTTATGAATCAAGCAAGGCGCTTGAACAACCGCCTCTACTCGACCGATCTGCGCCCGAATAATCACCGCTGTCTACGCCACCACACCGCCGCCAACACCGCGCCGCTGGTTGCCGTTGAAGGGTGGGAAAGGGTGGGAATCACAGATCCGAGCATAGAGAGGAAAAATTTGCTCCGAGGAACGATGGCTCTGTATACCAATTTGTCAGGACCAAAAGAGTAGATTGATCTATAGGAGAAACATGCGAAGCAATTCGCGAGGAAATTGGGGATCTAAGATGTATACGAGGCTGTAAGAGGAGCTATATTATTAGGGTTCAAGCCCGTCATTGCAATTCAGGAAGATTCGATGCCCTCTCCAGCCATAGCCCGGCTGGTTATAAGCTGAGACTTCAACGGTAAACGGAAAGTAACTGAAACAGTATAGTAACTGGCATTGGACGGTGGAGATGTGAAGTAATATAAGGAGCCATCATAGCCGTCCATTGCTATCGAAGCGGTATTGTCTGAAACGCTACACCCCGTTCACTGAATAATGCTAACTGAACTGATTCTTGGACATTCAGTCCTGACACAGCGCTACCCTACAGCCTCTGTGCGCCGTCATCCATTGGTTAGCCGCCGCGGGGAAACTCGAAACTGGCGACGTCTCGAATCCCCCGCTCCACCCAATCCGCGCTGCCCCAAACTTTCCTGTTCCAAACGAGCTATTGCTCCGAAGCCGTATGCTAGTAGATGTGGGTTCTCCTTTGTCTGTCGCGGGAAGCCGCTCTCTGCCGGTTGGTGATTGATTCGTCCCCTGCCGGGTCTCTGGTTTCTGTTCGATTGAGGTGCCAGGGAATGCTGGAGAAGGGAATCCACCATTTTTTGTCTAGTTGAAGTTGTCGTAGGGTTTGGGAGTAGTTTTAGTGGTTTATTTTTGTATTTCATCTGAATAACATGGAGCAGAGGTGTGCGATGGTATTTGATCATTGGATCAGTTAGTACATGCTTGCAACTATGGTGGTAACACGCTATTTCAATCTTACCCCAAAAAAGTACTCAAAGCTGGGAGTACATTGAAGCATGCCAATTATAAATTCGACCTGTAGATTAAGTTATTAATGGCATCCAGGGGTTCAGGGCTTGAAGCTATGTTCATCATTTGGTATGTATATTTCCATATACTCACTAGTACGTTGCGTCCTATGGAAAAATTGCCCTTATTCTACTGTTGCTGTGTTTGTGCAGTGTGGAGGTGAAATCTAGATTGCTGGCCATTCCTTGTATTGTTTCACACGTTAACCAGGTATTAATCGGCTACAGTTCCACCCTTTCTCTCATCTGGACTCGTTTCTGGTTCATATATCCGTGGATTACTTCGATATGTTTACAGTAAACTGGTGGTACCTACTGTGGACCATCCATCTACTAATGCGATATATTGGCATAAAAATTGAAACATGTTATTTATTATGTTTCAAATTGTGACAATTTGTTGGAAAAAATGTATAACAGTTTGTATTTGGTCACCCTGTGGTGTGTTGTCTCCAACTATTTGGTACAATTATTTGAGAGGAAGATTATGCTGGTGTTTCCATGTCGTTGAATAAGCTACGA
Organism: Triticum aestivum; assembly: GCF_018294505.1. Taxonomy (NCBI): domain Eukaryota; kingdom Viridiplantae; phylum Streptophyta; class Magnoliopsida; order Poales; family Poaceae; genus Triticum; species Triticum aestivum. The sequence goes on from NC_057798.1 coordinate 452,284,031, forward strand.
AGAATATGTTAATCTCGTCATCTCGTGTAGTCCTTTTTTTAACCACTTAACTGTTGTAGCTAACAAAGCAATGTATACAAAATGTATGTGTCTTGAAATGAGTTTGAACAAAAGCAATGTTACTGGGGTGATTTGGTCTAGCAAGTGGATATGAACAAAGCATTGCTTTATTCATCAACACTCCAACAAGTTTGCTTTGTTAGGAAATATGCAATTTTTATTTCCTAGGGGCCAAGGGCCAGTATATATATACACGTACATGTGGTAAATATGCAGGAAACCCCTCATACTATGGGGAAAATATACAGAGTATATATGGAACATAATATAACTCTATTAGTAAGAGCAACATCATCAGAAGCACAAATGTGAACATTGAGATCCATGGGAGTCTCAACAGTGCGCTCATTAGTAAGAGCAACACGAGCAAGAAGATCCTAGATATACTTCTCCTGGGAAATAAAGAAGCCATCAGAGGTAGAAGAAACCTCAATCCTCAGAAAGTAGCAAAGAGGGCCAAGATCAGACAAAAGAAGCTGCTAACTAAGACGTGCCTTATCAAAGGCAATGTAGTCAGGGTCATCGCCAGTGATGATCATGTCATCAACATATAGAAGAAGACGAGTCCGACCACGAGCAGGAAGATGGACAAACATCGCAGGATCATGAGCACTCACCGAAAAACCAGCGGTAGTCACAACGAAGGCGAAGCATACCATGCCATTAGGAACAAAATACTCAGGTGGTGGCTGCATGTAAACCTCCTCACATAACTCACCATTAAGAAAAGCATTCTTAACATCAATCCGAGACACAGATAAATGGCGAACAGAGGCCACAACAAGAAGTGTGCAAGAGCAAAAGTCTCATCATCACCATGACCATGCTCCTGCTGAGAGCCACGAGACACAAGATGACCTTTGTAGCGCTCAAGAGAACCATCAGAGTGAGTCTTAACCTTGTAGACCCACTACAAGTGATGGAACAAATACATAGAGGAAGAGAAACAAGATCCCACGTGCCAATGCGCTCAAGAGCAGCAAGCCAACAATCTCCTTTGCAATCGCAAGTTGCCATTCGAGATGAACACTAACATCATGATTAGAAGTCAGCTTAAGCACAACAGTGCCAGGAAAACATAGCGGTCAATGGCAGGATGAGGCCGATCACGAATACCATAAATCGGCTGAGACAAGTAAGGCAACACATCAGAAGTAGATGGAACATCCATAGACTCTTCCACTACACGTGGATGGCTGAGTATAATTGTGAGGAAAAGAGGGAAGAGTATGAGGAGGAATTGCCAGAATAGACTCGGGTGATGGAAATGGGGAATCAACTAGAGATGAACGCGCAAAATCATGTGACAAGTGGGGAGAGAAAATCGTAGGAGATGGTGGCATCAGATCTACAATAGTGAGATGAGTAGGAGGAAGGCAATGGCGAGGCAAAGTGAGAGATGTGTTAGGAGAAGTGAGGAAAGAGATATTCTCCATTGAAATTCCAGGAAGATGGACGCGGATAGAAGGGACATGACTCATCAAAAGTCACATACTGAGAAAATCGCATCCGACGACTGACAGGATCCCAACAATGATTGCCCTTATGCTCATCATTATATCCTAAAAGACACACTCTACAAACCAAGTGGTCAGTTTGGTGCGTTCACTGAAGCATTGCATAATCAGGAGAATGATGAACACGGCACTCGAAAGGAATACCACCCTACATAGTAGCGGGTGGCTGAATGCTAATGAGAAGGTGGAAGTGGGAACAACCTCGACCCAAAAGTTAGGTGGAAGAGAGGCGGCGATCATCAACACACGAGCTGTCTCAAGAAGATGACGATGCTTGCGCTCAGCCACACCATTCTGAAAGTGAGCACCAGGACAAGATAACTGAGCAAGAGTACCTTGCTCAGCAAGGACACATCACAACATCTTGGAGATATACTCTCCATTAGAGTTAGCATGAAACACACGAATAGACGTAGAAACCTGAGTGTGAAGCATGGAAGCAAAACACTTACATATAAGGATAACCTCACTCGAGCAAAGGGAGTGGGTCCCCATATATTGGAATAAATTAAATCAAAAGGCACGCTGAGAGACTGACTCACCATTATGATAGGGTAACTGAATTTGTTTGCCAAGCCTACAACCCTGACACTATAAAGAGACATCTCCTATGACAGACCCCAGAAGACCTAGATGAACTAAAGATGACATACGAGAACAACAAAGATAACCAAGTTGATGGTGCCACTGTTGGAAGGAGCCGATAGCTAAGCGACATAAGTAGAGGGACTGACGATAGTTGTAGCTTTGGAAGGAACGTGAGACTAGTCTAACTCTGAAAGACCCTGAAAGTCATGGTGGCGAGGGTTAGCCCAACCACTGTGCGTGTGACGATCCTGAACAGAACAAGAATCAATGTCAAGAATGACACGACAACTAGAGTCAGTAAGCCGACCAACGCTTGTGTAATGCGCCGGGCACACCGCCGGTTATGGCCGTTACCCCTGGCGGGATCTAGACTGGCCCCACAAATCAATACTAGTTTTTTCTGCGCATTTTGTCCTCACTTGTGCGCACCAGGGACCAACTACCCGGTCGGTCACCCATCCTAGAATTATTTCAAGCCAAGCAAGCTTAACTTGGAAGTTCTTTTCGAATGGGCTCCCAGAAAAGAAGGAATTCCTTATTGATATGAGTAGTCTATCATCCCTAATAAGCCAGGCTATCACATACACCCCACTTAGAGGAACCGATGTCCTCGTCGGGCCACAGGAACGTTCCCTCTTGGCACATACGTCTATGCGTCCAATCCTGTACATGTGTCATGTCGTGTGCCACGACATGTCACAAACGTCATGAACAACATGACTGCGCACCTAACCCACAAACATACGTGTAACCGCGAGAGTCGACTCTGATACCAACTTGTAACGCCCCGGACACACCCGCCGGTTATGGCCGTTACCCCTAGCGGGATCTAAACTAACCGCACAATTCAATACTAGTTTTTCCTACGCACTTTGTCCTCATTCGTGCGCATCCGGGACCAACTTCCCGGCCGGTCACCCATCCTAGAATTACTCCAAGCCAAGCACGCTTAACTTGGGAGTTCTTTTCGAATGGACTCCCGAAAAAGAAGGAATTCCTTATTGATATGAGTAGTCTATCATCCCTAATAAGCCAGGCTATCACTGCTTACTAGCGGAAACGGGTTCATGGTAAGTTGAGGAACATGAGCAACATCAAGAACATAAAAAAGTGGTAAGAGTATCCCGACTAGCAACGAAAAGAGTACCATTAGCTATGAGAACATTAGTAGAAAATTGAGAGATTTAAGAGATGACAAGGTGGAAGAGTCATAAGACATATGAAAGGAAACTCCAGAATCTAGAACCCACTGAGATGTACCTAAATGTTGTGGTGGTCGCTCAGTGCCAGAAGCATCAGTCACAAAACCTGCAAGACCCGTCGAACAAGAATTTGAAGCGGCAAGCAAATGATTAAGCCTATATCCTGCTCAGTTAAGGCAATGGCTTAGGATGTTGAAGTAGAGGCACGAGTTCCAGAAGAAGATGTGCGCCCCTTGTTGCGCATGTGCCACTTCATCATGAAGCAATCAGACTCGGGTGACCATACTTGTTGAAGTAGTTTCAATTAGTACGAGAGCGACCCTCGCCACTAGGAGGAGTGGGCATGAGCAATGGAGTATTAGAGCAGGAAAGAGCCGATGAAGTAGATGGCGTAGCAGGAGTTCGTGCAGCGAGCACAGAGGGAACCTCAAGTAGACCGACACTGAGTAGGTGAGTCTCTTCAACACGAATCTCCGAAAGCACCTTCATAAGAAAAACACGGGCACGAGCTGACAGCTCAACGCGCTGCGGCTCAAACTTCTTACGGAGTGGAGACAAGAAGTTGTAGACGCGCTGAAAGTCCAAGTCGGACCGCATAGCCTGGCAACATGGGCAAAAACCACAACTTAGTGTGAAGAGAATCGAGCTGCCGCTAGATAGCAGAACTCTACGCGTAGAAATTATCAACAATGGAGTCACCCTGCTGAAGAGCATGGTCCTGATAGACTACAGATAGGTATAGGGCATCACTAGAGGGTTGATAGTGTGTCGAAGATGGTTCCACATCTCGAAGACAGTAGTGAGACCCATAAACTCCGTGGCAAACTGAGGTAGAACACTGGAACTGAGAACAACCGCAGCACGAGCATCATCACCAAACCACTGAGTGTAGACAGACAACTCATCATGATACATCTCAAGGGCCACCTGGTAGTCCGAGGCCTGCTACTCATAAGCAGCAACCAGAACAACGTCATCAACAATCTTGGCTGCATCCTTATCAGCCTAGCAGTAGCGCGGGTTTTAGACCTATCAGTAGCGCGTGCTGGAGCGCTACTGGTACGACGCTACAGCTAAAGGTTAGCAGTAGCATGCCTCAACCCACGCTATTGCTAAATCGACTTAGTAGTAGCGCTTTCCCAGAGGAGCACTACTGGTAATGAGTAGTAGCGCTTCTCCCTGCCCGCGCTACTACTATTATTTCATATTTTATTTCTTTTTTATTTCATGTTGTATTCATACACCTTTACACAAGTTTTCATACAACAGGAATTTAGAGATTGTTTTTACATCATAATGATTTATTACATCATGTGGTGAAAGAACCGTGGACTAGTTGAGATCCACTTGAAACTAATCTGCGGTTCTTTCACTCAATGATATAATAAATATCATCATCATCATCATCATATCATTAACAACTTATCATCATAATACATCATTGTCATATAACACCTCCTCAAGATCATTGTTTTCATCAATGAGACATCACATAGCAAATTGCTCACTAGTCGTAATCACAACTACTCCTCATCATCAACTCTAACACATTGTACCACATAATAAATATATTGTACCTCATAGGACCTACTACATTCTCTTAGGACCTACTATATTCTCTAAGGTAAAATAGCAAAAAACAAGATAGCCCCTGACTCTCCATTATGGAGAATGGAGATTATCCTATCTCCAATTCTTGCATTTTGCTTATTGTTACTTCCAAGAACCTCCTTATGAATGTCCAAACATTTTTTCTATTCTTTGATTAGCATGTGTTCACCGGTTTTAGAAATCCGATATGCACAGGTGAGATCCGTACGTTGACCTGGCTGTATGTTCAGAACTGCAAGGCAACCATTCTGATACATCAGATGAGGCACACAATCCATCGGGATTTTCTGTTGAAAAACATAGTAATAACTTCGTAGGTAGCAATGATGTACTAGTCTTCGAAGTATGCAAAAGATGCACGGATGTCGTAATAGTAAAAAATCTTATCAGGGTATCTCCATAGAAGTTACCGTGGTTCAACACGTGCACTAGTGGCATGTATTCACCATAATTTGGAGGAGTTCGATAATAGGTATTGTAATTCTCAAGATAAGTATAAAATGCGATCTGATGACTTTTCTCCTTATAAGTTAATTCGGAGCCATCAGTATAGTGGGTTTTGTCTACCATGTTCCGCACATTTTTTGAAGAATCAAAATAAGCTGTCAATGGAAATAAGTTGTCAACTATTTTGAAATAAACAATATAAATTAGTTAATAACTATGTTTGAGAAACTCACATTGCGGTAGAATCGGAAGCGTATCAATAAGGACCCAAATGTCCATATTGTCTTGCTCGATGTCAGGATCACCAAGATCCATGGTGACAATCATACCCTCATAAAACCATACATTTTGCAAAGTGCTTCCCAATTTTGGCAACCAAAATGGGTTACACTCTGAGAATTGTACAGATTTACTTCAAAATCCATATCGTGATGGGTCCTTAGGTATATTTTATTTGTTTCAAAATTTTCATGGTCTTCAAAACCCATCCTCTCCAAGACATAGCATCTTGCATGGCATGGGATAAGCTAGTCGAATTGTAAAAGATGAAAATTAGACGTTGAAATAGTTGAAGTCATGTTTAATTACAAAAAAAACACTTGTCGTCGTTGCCTACCGTTTCAACATCGAAGGTCTCCTCGAGCTTAATGCTGAAGCACCGATCTTCATCCAGTTGAAGGAACCTGTCGCATAGACCTCGATCCTCATGGCACCAGTTGCACTCCCCCGGGAGACTGTTGTCGTCCGAGTACGACATTTCTTACGTTCATAATTCAAAGATTAAACTTGTACAATTAAATATATGTACTAAAAAAATCTAAATTAGATCATTATTTTTTGAGAAAATCCAAGCCACTCGATATTTCCTACATATTCTAGCACAAGTCATGCCAGAATTCACGAAAAAATCTGGCATGACCTTTGCTAAAAAAGGACATATCGAGCGCCTGAAATTTGCCGGAATGGAAATTAATCAACACTCCGGCAAAACATAGGCCACTCGGAGGTGTCACCTGAACATGACCGGCCACTTGGGCAAGCACATATCCTATTTGAGCAACACAAGATATACATGGAGATTTGGCTGATCTCACCTCTAGGTCGGAGGGGGTTAGTGACGGGGACGACGGCGGGGATGATGGAGGGGTTCCTTGATTTCTGCAAAAGCAAAAACCCTATAAGTTATCACTAATACATCCCGAATAATTGCTTAAACTAAAAAAATAACAACAAATATGACATGTTCAACTAGTTCTATTAATTCAACTAGTTCTTACTAAATATAAACATACTATAAATAGAAAAAAAAACTAGTTCTTTGTAAAAATAAAGTAGTTCAACTAGTTAATTAATTATCTTACTAAAAATACATTAGTTCTATTAATTCAACTAGTTCAATTAGTTTATTAATTTACTTACTAAACTAGTTCAACTAAAACTAAACTAGTTCAACTAGTTTATTAATTTACTTACTAATTATGTTAAACACTTACTAAAAACAGTAAAAATAAACTACATTATACAATAGTAAAAAACATCTACTATTAACCATAATGCCCTAGTTAACTAGTACCATCACTACTACTAATTAACATCTACTACTACTAAAAATCATTATCTATGAACCCTAAATTAACATCCACTACTACTAAAAAACATCTAGTACTAACTAAGCAGAGAGAAAGGGGGTGGGGGAGGGGTGGGGTGCTTACAGAGAGGGGAGAGATGATGGCGGGGAGGTGCTCGACGAGGGCGGGCTCGGGATCGGGAGGCGGCGGTGCTGGGCGGGCTCGGGCGACGACGGTGAGGTCGAGGGCGGTGGTGGTGAGGTCGAGGGCGGCGACGGTGAGGTCGAGAACGGCGGCGGTCGGCGGCGGTGAGGTTGAGGGCGGCCTCGGACGGCGGCGGTGAGGGCAGGCTCGGGCGGCGGCGACAGAGGAGTAGGGGAACAGGGGGAAATGGAGGACTTAGCAAAATTTTGAGCCCGCGGGTCGTTAAGTCGAACTAGCGGTAGCGCACTTTAGTAAACGTGTTGTAGCTAACGTAGCAATAGCACGTTTTACGTAAAAACGCTACTGATAAGTCTAAACTTAATTAGGTGCAATACTTAGCAGCAGCGAGTTTTGAAGAAAAACGCTGCTACTAAGTACTTTAGCAGTAGCGCGTCCAGGGAAGGGTGCTACTATTATATCTAGCCTGGAGGCAACGCCGTGGCAATTATAGTAGTAGCTCTTGTTTCATCTAGGGCGCTACTGCTACCACGTTATTAGTAGCGAGCTTTCGTCAAGCACGCTACTGCTAATTAGCAGCAGCGTTTGTTTTTAAACCGCGTTGCTGCTAAGATTCTGTATATAAGGTTTTTCCTAGTAGTGTTGAGAGGCCACACAGTATACATGATATACCACCTATAATCTTAAGTAGGCTGTAATCTTGAGATTGCATGAACCAAAAGTTTTATATCATGGTCCAGCAAAGCAGGTCTCACCTATATTTTATCCTTCAGTTCCTCCTTTTCAAAGGAAAATCCCCAAAATTGAACTTCCAATAATGATCACCAGTGGGCACAGTCAATTTTGCTGGTGAATCAGCCAGAGGACTTCCACTTGTAGGTGTACGGTGTACCCAGTACCCACAGGCCACAGCCCACTTGTAGGTCTTCAGCATGAAAGAAGCAATAGTCTTTCTTTACTAAAAGCTGGAAGGGAACTTGACCCATACTTGACAAAGTTACACGGGTCACAAGGTACATGCAGTCACTGGGCACATGGTACAAGATCTGTCAATACAAGAGTTGTGAGTAATGATGCACATGCTCGGTTCAATGGACTGATCCCTGCGGCGGGCTTGAGAATGACAGCTTTTGCTAGTAGGGAAAAATATCTATACGATTGAAAAATGCTCGCTGCTCATGGTTACAGTGAAGGGCATTTCTGATACAGTTATTCAGAGTCTGATAATCTTCAGCTTGTAGCTTCTCTGGTGAATGCCCAGTTCTTGTAGACTCAGGTCATGTATGATTGTGAGCACGGCTTCTGCTTCTTGCATGCAATCATGTCATGTGGTGGCGAGGCATATGAAAGGACTCCGACGGGCTCTGGGTGAGCATGGCTGTTGTTTCTACGGGCTCTGCGAGAGTGGGGGTTAAATTCTCAAGGGCGAGACGGCTTCCAGTGTCGACACGTCGGCGGCGCTACATTGGAGACTGAGAAATATCCTGCTTGTTGCCAAGACTTATCAGTACTGTGAGTGCCCTTATCTCCCATCTTTTTCCCTGTCAAATCTGTCTATTGTCCTTTCATGTTTGGTAATGTTAGTTTATTGGAGTACTACGGGTTCTGTTTGCATGTTCTGAATCCTGTGACGATTGTACTTCTGCGAACATGGTTGGGAACGATAATGGTAGCAACCTGATAGGGAAGTACGAAAACAATTTGGCTCAACTGTAGCTGAACTGAAGCAACTGGTATTAGCCCTCTAATTTTTGGATTAATATTGAACGTCATTTCTGCAAAACTTGAGTATGGTCACACCCACAGTGTGTCATCTGCACGAATTTCGCATGAAATTGGTGGCAGAAACATAAGCACTGACTGCATAGATTTGGTTGTAATCTGGACGACTAAACTAAGTGTTGCTGATCTAAATAAAAAAAAGGCAAGAACTCAGTGTTAAATAGCAAGTCAGTTAAAAATCTACCTTCCAAGATTGAGGCCTTGTCTTTCTTTTGTTTGTTGACAAAATATTTAAAGTTTGTACCACATGATGTTTCTGTACTTGTGGGAATTCCTATAATATTTTTTTCATAGCAAATTACCTGTCCAGTTAGTTTCGTATGAGCAGGGTCTTTGTAGAGAGTTGCATAGGAGTTCTGGCAGCCATGCATGCGTGGCTCGTAATACGCCTGTCAAGCATGTGCTCTGGACAAATTTTCTGTAAGAACCAGTTCATTTGGGAACTCAGTTGAGAGTTGAGACGTCATGTTGAAAGTCATAATGAAGTGGTTGAATGCATTACAAGTGAAAACCACCTAGCAAAAGCCACTATAAGATGAGAGGGTGACATTATAGATTCTTTTTTTTTCGAGAGTACGCCAAAGGCGTACCTTATCTTTATAGAAGAGGAGAAAAATTTGTACAAGACTCCGCGGTTGGACAAAGAACCCTACCACGGAAACGCTAACTCCTAGAAAAAACACAAAAGCCTACTCTCTCACGAAAGGATCTAACCCCTCAACTCCTAGACCCGCCTTCTTCCAAAGCTTGATCTCGTCATGAATGAGATGAACAAGGTTGGTCTCCGAGCGGACTTGATCATTGCGGTTGAACACCCGAGCGTTCCTCTGCTTCCATAAGTTTCACGCGGTCAGGATGACAAGCGAATCAAAACCTCTCTTGAGCTTTCCATGGAAGAACTTCCTCGCCTTGTCCCACCACACCATGAAAGTATCCTCGGAGCTCGGAATTTGGACGTTGATTTGAAGCAGCCGGAAACAACCATCCCAAACCTGTCTCGCGTAGACGCAACCAGCAAGGATATGGTCTGTTGTGTCCTCCTCTTGGTAGCATGTGTAACATGCTGAAGTCGTATCTTGGAGACCATGTCTCGCACGTCGGTCCGAAGTCCATAACCGATACTGAGAGGCAAGCCAAGCAAAGATTTTGCACTTGAGGGGCACCCAACTTCTCCATATGCATTGGGCAGCGGCAAACCGAGTCATGCCCTGACAAAGCATACTATATGTGGATTTAGCGCTATAGGAACCTGAGGCACTCCAGGGCCAGTAGAACGCATCATCATCCGAAGCATTCCTTTGAATCGTCGCCAAGGCATGTTGTAAGTGAATGAGCTGCAGATGTGCCGTGAAGGTTAACTCGCCTGAGATATCATTGACCCAGGAGTCCTCGAGAAGTGCGTTCTGGACCGTTCTTTTTCTCTTCGTGAGCTTGTCCACCATGCCGGCGATCAAAGGGGCGATATCTTTCGCCGAAAACCCATGAATCCATCTATCCGTCCAGAAGAAGATCTTGCTGCCCTCTCCCACCTCGATGTGGACCAGACTATCGAACACCGCTTTGGCTTCTTTGTTCAACCAGTAATTAGTTTAGGGCACGACCTGATTGGTTCTCAGTTCAACCAGTTCTCTTCTGTATGATTCATTTGGATGTGATTCCGAGCTGAAAACATTGCTGTAATCCATTGCTTGAGATAGTTGCAGGATGCAGTCGCTGATGGTGAAGTCTTTGAAAATAATGTAAACCTTTTCAACTAGCTATGTTATGATTGTTTTAGTCTAGTATGGCAGCAACTCCTGAGTTGTACAGTGGTCATCCTACGCTTAAACTGCACCCCATGTCCCTGCTCATCTACAATAAGAAGGTGATGTCAAGAATATTCCTTGATACAGTATGTGATAATGTGGCTTTCTGGAACATGATTAATCTCAGGTAAAGATGACCAAAGGCATGAAAGGACAAAAGGTATGGGAGACATTTTCTTCCATTTTCTTGTTTTTTCTTTGTGTACTTGTTTATACTTTATACTATCACTGATAATGACGTGAAGTGAATATTGCCTTGTAACCAATGGAGAAGGATGTTGGTTGATCTTGCATTGAAGTTTTTTTTTAACGAAAATGCTGAGAGCAGCTTTTCATTGATATTGGGGGGTTTAGGGGAGTTTGTTACAAGGGATGTACAGGTCCAGCACATGCACCGCTGGACTTGCCTACACCAGTACCAGTACAACAACTAATGCAGGTCCTTAGTCAGGTTCCCTAGGTCTATGCAGCAGGGAGCTCGCCTTGCCCCTACCGGCGGCTCGCCACACACCTGCTTCCTCAATCATCTTCTCGACCACTGCCCTCACTGGCGATTGTTGGTTCCTGAATATTCTTGCGTTACGCTCGTTCCAAGTGGACCACCAAACGAGCTGAACCAGGGCACTCTACTTCTTCTTTGCCGCTGCAGGAAGCACACTAGTGGTGCGTTCAACCCATTGTGAGAGTGTTGCCTTGGTAGGAGAGGGTGCGAGATCTTGCGGCAGGTTGCACTGGTGAAGGACGGCTTTCCAAACCTGAATCGTGAAGGGGCATGTAGCCAACAAATGAATGACGTCTTCCATTGGCCCATCACACAAAGAGCAAGTTGTGTTATGGGGCCATCCCTTCCTAGCAAGCAGGTCGGCAGTGTTGCAGCGCCCAAGAATTGCCAGCCATGCAAACAAATTGCACTTGCCTGGCACGTCGGTTTTCCAAACGAACTCGGCGAAACCACTCCGAGTGCAGCCCTCGAACTGGATTAGATAAGCTGATTTAGCCGTGTAGATTCCGTTGGCAGTCCATCGCCACCGCACCTGATCATGCATCGTTGAGAGGGTGGTGCTGCTGATCCCCTCCCAAAGGGCCAAGAACTCCCTCGTGGCCTGCACAGGGAGGTTCTGTTTGAGGTGCCTGACCCATCGGCCATCCCCAAGGGCCTGGGCAACAGTGAGATTCTTCCTAGTGCATTGCTCGAGCAACTAATTTTGGTGCCTTTTCATGCCTATAGATACCACCTATTTCTTTAGTAGTTTGAATTGATTGCACGGTTGCACCCATTGCCACTCCCAAAATTAGTTACCTCGTTTATGTTCTCAGAAGGTATTCTAGCTTGGGATGCAAGTGGAGTCGGCCAACCCATTTTCTTCCTAGTTCATTTGCTTGACAAAAACTCATGTACAGGAATGACTGTCGGTTGAGCTGGAAATGAACATCCTATTTAGTGAGGTGGCCCAATCGGTTGACCCATTTGCATCCCTACTTTTCTAGCCTTTAGGCGAACATGAGCCTTCTTACTATGTATGACCGGTTGGTTGGGTCAGATAGGCTTCATAATGTGGATGACCGAACGAATCAGGTACCAACTTATCGTCTTTATAAGTGTGGTATGCACCGGATCCTTACCATGACGTGGTCTCAGGTTGCAGGGGTGGAAGGAGGGATGGCGTGGAGGAAGGTGTGGTCGCCGGCGCTGGGGCGCCGTCGTTACGTGCGCGCGCGCAAGAGAGAGAGAGAGAGTGCAGCGGCGGCTAGGGTTAGGTCTCCCGGCTCCCTAAGAAAGCCGAGCAAATATGATTGCTTCCTGCTTGGTTAGATTGATACATCTCCCCTCCTTGTATAGAGAGGTTTACTTGACTCCCAAACAAGCGACTCTTATCTCTAATTAACCCTAAGACTAGCGGGCTATACTGCCAGCCCAGGCCAATTAGGTCATTACGTACTCTAGCACTACACCCCATCTGGACATGCAGCTTGTCCTCAAGCTGCAACCAAACCAACTGATAACCATGACTCGAGGCAACACAAACCTAACACCAAAAAATAAGCCTTTTACATCTCGGCTTGTTTTATTGTTCTCAACCTGAAATGGACTGGGAGACTTTATTTTGGACCCCTCAACATAAAGTGGACACCATCCGCACGTCGGACGTGTACGTGTATAGCCACCTGGATCCCATGGACATCATCTAGTCTAGACAAAAGGAGTGCATGTGTATGGTCACCTAGAAGTGGTCGCAAGAGCGACCAACATAGGCGACCTCGCGGCGGACGGTGGCGGAATGCAGTGGTGCTACGCGGTGCGCTCCTGTCGGTGACACCATGCCTTCTCCCTGCCGGACGGCTGTTGGTCTGCACCGCACAAAGAAGAGTGGAGGGCTTTCGATGGAGAATGACGGGGAGGGGTGCGCCTCCCCAACCACCGATGTCGCAGACGTTGAGGTCGCTGCCCGCGGGGAAAATAGCATGCCCGCCGCCCGTGGGGGAAACGCATGCCCAAGATCCCCGACGCAGCGGACGAGATCGAGGCCCTTTGCGCAGCGAAGCGCAACTTGGAAGAGCTGCAACTGCAGACCACACATCTCCCGCACACACCGGCGCTAGGAGGCCGCGCGCAGCAGCCTGCAGCTTCACCGCCGCCGACACGTGACGTGTAGTTGTCCAAGTCGGAAGCGGTGACGGCAACGGCGGAAACTTGATCTGCTGTATGGGGACGCCCTGGGACGGCGACTCCGCCGATGGGAACGAGGTCGTCGCAGTCCCGTCGTAGCGCATCCCATACTAGTACGAGATGACCGGTGTCGTGGTCGCGGCCGAGGAGGGCGGCTGCAGGGGCAACTGCTGTTGGTGTGGCAGCAGAGGAGGTGCATAGGGCCCGACGAGGAAGGCCCTGATGCCCGCCACGGCCTGCTGTAATTCCAGGATTGCGGCTGTCATCTGCTTCGGGGTGAGGACGAGGGCGGACAGCGCCGGGGCAGAGGGTGCAATCGCCCCTGAGGACGCCAACACACCCACTGCCGGCGCGCCTGCTGTGTGGGCCAGCAGCGCCGACGAAGACACTGGTGGCGACGGGTAGGTGTGCGGCGGCCGCGGGTGGGAAGAACTCGGTGGAGGGCTGAACATGATCGAACCCGGGAAAGCTGATACCAAATTGGTATGAACCGGATCCCTACCAGGGCATGGTCTCAGGTTATAGGGGTGGAAGGAGGGATGGCGTGGAGGAAGGTGTGGTCGCCGGCGTTGGGGCGCCGTCTATGACGCCCCCGATTCAATCATACACTAATCATACACGCAAATGTGTACGATCAAGATCAAGGACTCACGGGAAGATATCACAACACAACTCTAGACACAAATTAAACTAATACAAGCTTTATATTACAAGCCAGGGGGCTCGAGGGCTCGAATACAAACGAGTCGGCGGAAGCAACAATATCTGAGTACAGACATAGGTTAAACAAGTTTGCCTTAAGAAGGCTAGCACAAAAGCAACATCGATTGAAAAGGCAAGGCCTCCTGCCTGGGAGCCTCCTAACTACTCCTGGTCGTCAGCGGCCTCCACGTAGTAGTAGGCACCCTCAGTGTAGTAGCAGTCATCGTCGAAGGTGGCGTCTGGATCCTGGGCTCCACCATCTAGTTGCAGCATCCGAGAAGAATGGAAAGAGGTGAAAAAAGGGGAGCAAAGCAACTGTGAGAACTCATTCAAAGTACTCGCAAGTAAGGATCTACATTACATATGCATCAGTATCAATGAAATGGGTAGTATCTGTGGACTGAACTGTAGAATGCCAAAAGAGAAGGGGAAAGCCTAGCCTATCAAAGACTAGCATCTTCAAGCAGCTCCAAGCATCTTGCCGCAATCAGAAGAGTATAGAATAACAATTTATATTTAACAAACATGTTCTAGAAATAACACCCAGAGATCCTTCCCCGACTCCCTGCGGGAAAGCAATCTCGGAGCCACATATCCATTACATGCCTCAGCATTCAGTATCCAGTTCTAGTTGTATCGATCGGGATACAACTTCGAGCGTCTGTTACCATGGACCCGGCTATTCGAATAGATCAATCTTCCCTGCAGGGGTGCACGAACTTACCCAACACGCTCGATCAGCTCCGACCGGACACACCATCAGGTCATGACCGCCCTCGGCCGATCAACACACCGTAATCCTACCTAGGCTCATCAGAGAGGCCAGCACGCCGGTCTAAGTCCTAAGCGCGCAGGGGTCTCGGGCCCATCGCCCTTTGCACTCCCGCACGTTGCGTACGCGGCCGATGAGCAGACCTAGCTACCTCCTTAAAAAAGGCAGGTGCTTACGCAGTCCAACCCGGCGCGCGCCGCTCAGTCACTGACGTCCGTTGAGCTTTCAGCTAATACATACGACGTAGAGTGCCCACACTTATTCCCGCGTGGTGGTTCATGTGAAAAAGGCCAGAGGCCTACTCAAGTCAAATATCCAAAGTGTAGTAGATTAGGAGCATGCGGTAACGAGCAGAGACTCACGATCGATGTGACCCCGTCGCCCCGTCTCGTGGACTTGCGACAAGGGCTAAGAATGCCTGGCCACGCCTCGTCATTAACTCACGGGCACCCTCCAGGTCAACCCGTCTCCACATCACTCGCATCACATGCTCGTGCGGGTACCCCTCAGGGTCGACCCGTCTTTATCCACTTTAATCTGTAACAATAGTAATGTAAAGGCAATCCGTGTGGCTACCACATCAAGTAGGAACCCGAGGCATCACCCTCGTTGGATTCCCGCCTGATGTAAACATCAAGGTGAACGTAAGAGGAAATCACCATCGAGGTTCACACTTGAGGTGTTGCACGACAGCATCGTTATCAGAAGTGGAAAAGGAGGAATCACCCTCGATGACCACGACTGGGTAACTACTCCATAGAGATAGCATCAGAAGTGCTAACGAGGTATCACCCTCGGCACTCGATAGTAAGCTGCGGTGCCGTACAACTAAGGGGAGTGCTGTGCGATGCCGGGGCCTGGTCTTCAATCCCGTTGATCGGGTCTTCTGATAATCCAGCGGGGCAGTTGGGTCAACATGGGGTCTCTGATGGGTCTCTAACAAGCCTATACTAAGCAGTTTAGGATAAATAGGTAGGTAACAATAGCAGGTTACAAGATCAGGCTATGCATTAGAATAGGTAAAGCAGTAGCAGCGACAATTTCTAATGCAAGCATAAGAGAGGAGAATAGGCAATATCAAAATGTTCAAAGGGGGGTGCTTGCCTGGAAGCTCTGCAGCAAGGGCCTGGTCGTCAGGGACGCAGTCGTACTCCAGAGCTGCGTCTGCTTCGGGGACTACATCGGTGTCGAGGTCTAACGAGAGAGAAGAGGGGGAGGAAACAGATGAATACACATCAAACAATGCAACACAGAGCATGCTATGCCTAAGATGCAGTGCAGGGTTGCCTAAAGATGCATCCAAGTCATTTTAGTTATTTTAGGATTAAAGTGGGATTTATTAACCGGTGTATATGCACTATTCATATACCGAATCGGAAGGAAGTTGCGGGCTCACCTACGTAGAGGGTTCCGACATGGAAACAGACGACGCGATCAAATTCGTCTCGTCGTTCTGAGCAACTTTCATGTATTAAGTTTTTCGATTCGAGCTACGGTTTATTTTTTATGATTCTCTGAAGTTTAAACAATTTTCTGAAAATTCCTGATTTGTTTTTAATTCAGGAATAATAGCAAAAATGCTATGTGTACACACTGGGTGTACCCAGCAGTGCTGTTAGAGGCTGACAGTGGGTCCCGTTGACTAGTCAGCGAATAGTGTACGCAGACCCACATGTAAGTGTCTCGAGTCTTTAACAATGATTTTAATCAGTTTATTTAGTTAGTGGGGGCCCATCGGTTAGTGAGAGATTAGGGGGGTTAGTACTAAACATCATTAGGCACCTAATTACAAGGGCCGACCATCAGAGGCGGGCGTGCTCGCGTGTACGCAGCGCAGACACCATGGCCACGGCGCTGCCGGCAGCTGCGACAAGCGCGGCCCGCGATGAGCTGTGGCCCGAGGCGAGGCAGTGGGCGGTCCCGCCAGTGGGGGCGGCCTGGCGAACGCGAGGCCGAGGCGGGCTCGGCCGGGAGCGGCGAGGCGTGCGTGCGAGGGGCGGTTGCAGGCGGCGAGGACATCGGCAGAACGCAGCAGCGGCGCATCAGCAGGAGGCAGAGCAAGCGGCAATAGGCTGAGCAGCAAGCAGTAGCTAGTAGCAGGCGGCAGCAGAGCAACAGTAGCAGGTTCAGGCGAGGACGCGGCACATGGGGGGCGTGGCGTGATGAGCGTGGCCATGAGCACGAGCTCCAGCGAGTTCGGCCGTGACGGTGTACAACATCTATGGCGATGGAACAAAGGGGGGGGATCCGGGAATAGTGGGAGGGCCTCACAACGGAGCTCGTGGGCGCGTCGGGGAAGCCGAGGGAGCTCGGGAGGAGGCGACCGTGGCGATGTAGACAGGAAGAAGATGACGATGTCGAGGCTTGAAGGCGTCCTAGCTCGGGTTGATCCACGCAGGCAAAGTCGTCAAAGGGGATGAAGCTCCCGGACAAGTGGAGGCGGCGGGGGACGGCTGGTGGACACATGAATGATGGCGGCGCGCTTCGGCTCCAGTCGGCTGAGCGCCTGAGCGAGGCAAGGGAGGGAGAAGTGGGGGTTAGGGTTTGTTCCAGGGTGGAGGGGTATCTTATCCTTTCGGGGCACCGACGGATGGCTACCCCGTGGCCATCGGCACCATGGACGTGCGCCCGGCGTCGACGGGGGCTTCTGTGAACAGAGGAAGATGGAGATGGGAGGTGGGCTGGGCCTGCACACTGTGCACTCATGGCCCATGTGCGGGGTGGGCTGCGTTGTTTTCCTTTTTATTTTATTTTTCCCTTTTGTTACTTATTTCTACTGCTTTGTCTAAAAAAACTTATTTCTATTGTTGTTTTGCATTTTATTTTGGCCACACTTGATTTTTGTTCAAGGTGAAACTTGACCCATAATTAATTGGCAATATTATGGGCTGACACAAAAAGTTTGGAGTCAAAAAGAAATGTGTAAGCATTTTTAGAAATTGAAAAAGTCAGTTAAATGGTGTTGGATTTTTTTAAAAGAAAATTGAGGGCATTTTAATAACTCAATTATTGTTGGGTTATTCATGAATATTAATTTGTGAGTATTTGCAACCCGACGAACATTTTTATTTGACAGTTTGAGGAAAAGAAACTTTACCTTGAAATTTAAATCTGATTTTGGCTTTGGTTTTTATGAAGTGGCACTTAAGCTTGAAAACATGATGACTTGGCAAGATTAGAGGGGAGATTACTGTAGCAAGAGTATCGGGGTGTTACACCATCGTTGCGTGCGCATGCGAGAGAGAGAGAGCGCAACATCGGCTAGGGTTAGGTCTCCCGGCTCCCTAAGGAAGCCGAGCAAATATGATTGCTTCTTACTGATTAGATTGATACATCTCCTCTTTTTATATAAATAGGTTTACTTGACTCCTAAGCAAACGATCCTTATTTCTAATTAACCCTAAGACTAACGGGCTATACCATCAACCCAGGCTCATTAGGCCATTACGTACTCTAACAAAGTGCAATCTATTTACCTGATGCATATACACCTAGATTAAATTACACTTGATGTCCATAAACGCGATCTATGTAGCTGATGCATGTACGCCTAGATTACTTTACCCCAAGTTTGATGATTATTCTGTAGGTGGAGGCACACTAGCTGCTAGTCGCTGCGAGTAGACAGAGCTCCGCCCTTGTGAGTGACCATTTTACCCTGTGAGTACATTTTTAAACTTTTGGTAATGATATGTTAGATATATGTAAACCACTCCAATCTCCATTGCGTAAATGATTCTTCCGTTGGAACTACTTGTAGGTTCCGTGTTACCACTTTTTCCATATTTGTTGATTGTCGTAACCATTATGGTATGCTTGTACATATGAACCAGCTGGGTGTCATATTTCGTGTTGTACATGTAAAATTAAAACGGAATTGATAACGGCCGAACAACAGATTTCTGACGTCCCGCTCCGAACGACTGTTTCATCATCGGATCTGAGCACAAATCTTAAAGCCGAAGTCCACGGCCACGTCCGACTGAGAGCATTCGGTAAAATGTTTTATCATCCCGAATGAGTCCTCCCGGCCACACTTCTCTCTTCCCCTCCTTATCCATTCCTCGGCAACATACATCACCCAACCAGAGAGCGAGGCGGAGTCCGACCGCCGTAGATGCTCGCCGGCGAGAAGCACCAGCCCGGTGTGCTCCGGGTCCTGCGCGACCGGCTCGAGCTGCCGTCGTGGGCGGAGGCTGAGGGCCGCGGCGGCGTCCACAGCCATGACTCCATCCACGCGTTCCTCTCCGTCGCCGATCTGACCGTCGCCGTCGCCATCCGAGGCTTCCGTCGCCGAGTTGACCGTACTCTATGCCAACGGAGTCCGCCATCGCCATCGCCGAGCTGCATTTTCTCCGCCCCGCACCTTCACACCCGCCGCGACGGCGCCACTACTAGGAAAAAGCCTACTAATGGCGCACCTAATTTGGCCATTAATGGCGCATCAGTGGTGCGTCATTAGTGCCACACCATTAGTATATTTTACTAATGGCGCACCACTGGATGCGCCATTAGTATATACAACAGTGCGCCATTAGTATGCCTCCCAGGGGGCCATGTATACCCAGGTGCTTTGGCATACTAATGGCGCACAACAACAAGATGCGCCATTAGTAACTTCGGCATACTAATGGCGCACTGTCTAATGATGCGCCATTAGTATCCTTTGGCATACTAATGGCGCACTGTGGTGTGATGCGCCATTAGTATGAATATTAGGTTTATTTTTATTTTTTTTTATTTTCTATTTTTTGCACAGGTTACAAAATGTATAATTGGACAAAATATAGACAGCACACATCAACAACAGATTCATCGAATACAATAGAAGATTAGTCTCTGAATACAATTCATCATATTAGTGTCCGAATTGAAAAGACCGAACAAAGATAGAACATTATATTACAAGTCTCAAGACCGCGAGTAGCGAGTTTGTCTTCACATTACAAGTCGATATCGATAATCTAAACTACCATCACATAGAAGAGAGCTGCGGTCATCACGATGAGCATCATCACGATGAAACTCGTCTTCATCCGATTCCTCCAACGCTCCCTCCCCTCTCCCGCTAGATAGTGGGCGTATCTAGATTCGGCCTCGGCCCTAGTGGTGTACCCTTTGTAACTGTTACCGCTGAATCGGTGAACCTGTCTCCGACACTCCTCCCAGTCGTCGTAGACTCCGGAAACCTTACCCTTGTACACGACATACGTCGGCATCGCTATGCACTAGCCAAACGAAACGTTAGTACCAATTCACAGACAATACATAAGCAATATATAAATATGCAACAGAACGATCGGAAGAGAAAAGCAAGACATTAATAGCATCGATTACATCTAAGTTGAACGACTCTCGAAACCAAAGAGACATACTACAAGTTCATTAAAGTTTAATTACAACATGAGCCAATCGATGTTTCAGAACTAGACACAGCATCACTGCTTTCGACTCGACTCAAGGGACCGGAGCGTGGATGAAGCCGCCGTCTATCGTGGGAGTCATGAAAGAACGGGCGTTGTTAGCCTGCATTTGTAGCATTGTGTCGATGTCACTGTTGGACGGTTGATTTCTGAGGTAGAACTGCCCCGAGGTACGAAGGACATCTTGATGGATGATTTCCGCAAACTCCGACTGGATGCGAAAGAATTCTTGTCGGAGGTCCGCGTCCTGGATTGCCGACACGCTCTTTGCCCAATCTTTGAGTTTACTCGGTAGCAGAAGTTGATGATGGTCCCGTACGATCGCCCGCATGTGATGGATGGCGTAGTAGGCACCCTTCTGACCGCCAGGCGGCTGCTTGACGCAGTAGAACGTCGTATTGTGGGAGAACACGTGCTTGCCGTACTTACGAATAGGCCTGGTGAAGGTGCCCCCAGATTTGGCGTAGCCGGGGAGAACATCATCAAGAACCTTATTGACATTTGTGTAGTCTACGTTCGACTGACGGTCCGGGTCGAAATACGTGGCCATGGAATATTTGGGGCTTAGGAGGATGAGCGTGCAATGTGTGTCACTGCAGAAAACACGGAATGTTAAAATAAAAACGATCGAAATCTAAGAATTCATATGTTACGGGCCGGTTGAGGGGAGGACTTACTCGGGAAAGTAAGGCACGAGGAAGTTATCCTTATCTTGGTTTGCTAGAATGACGCCTTCGAGGTAAGAACTCGCGACTTGCCGGTCCCCAGCGCTACCCAAGATCTTGGCACGCATGTAGAAGGGGTCGACTATCACGATGTCCGGGGTCTTGTCGTGAATGATCCGCATCTCCATACTCAGCGAAAATAGCCGAACGAAGGTGTAGTGCAGCGGATGAAGGTTCATCATAGCGTGGATGTCATCAAACCGCAGGACGATCGTACGCCCGATGGAGTTATCCACAAAGTCCTTGCCCTCTGGCACCTTGGCCATGAAAACCGGGTATGCCACATCCTTCTCTCTAAGACGTCGCTTCTCCAAAGAAAGAACACTGTCATGCAGACTCCGCATAGCACCGGTTGCAGCATTGAGCATATTTGTCGGTAGCATCGCCCTACCCGCCACATGCACCCTCCTCGAGATATCCTCAGGTGAAGGTGGCCCGTCCTGAGCACGGATCGTACTCGGTGCCGGCTGGCTCGCACCCTTGTTAGTCTTTCTTTTGCGTGCCTTCTTCTTCTCCTGTAATGGGACCGAGTTCTGCTCACAGACCGCCTTCTTGAGTGTGTTTGGGCTGATAATATTTCGCACCTCGCCTATCTGAGGCTCGGTAAAGTCGGCAGCTGGAGGCGTCTCCTGAGAGCTGAACGGCAGACGACGCCTGTTGCAACTTGGCTTCTCCGCGGTACCAGCTAGATCGCGCACGTCTTTTGTTGGGTTGGGTTCTTGAGAAGGAGCCCCCATGAAGTCGCCATCGTACCCATGTTCGGCAAAGTACTGATCGACGTTGCCAAATGTATTGTCGTCGTAGTCGTTCTGATCCTGTGCCATATGCATGTTTGGATCCAGTGGCATAGGGATGTCCGGCACCGTTGCGGCGGTCTTGCCATGGGGCCGACTTGGCGCCGGCATGACTGGCGGTGTTGTCTTTGGGGTGGTGTCCCCCGCCCCCAAACGAATCTGGCTCTTCGGCCAAAGCAGGGGCCAGCTCAGGCAGGCGCTAAGGATCATCACGTCATCATCGTCGGCCCCGACGGGTCGAATCGGAGGTAACAACTCGTCGCAGCCTGGTAGCACCCGAACCAGTTGAACCCTAAACAAGTTGGGTGGCATCTGGGTACCATGGAATAAGGGATTGCCCGGTTGAACGATTTGGCCCTTGGCGACATCGACCAACTCGTTGTTCACGAAGTGCAGGAGAGTGCACGGAACGTTGGCGGCGCCCTGCGAAAACATGTAGGGCGTCAGGGATGCCCAGTCAAAGGCAAGGAGATGAAGTCCTCGGCCGAGAGAGGCTTAATTAGTTACCGTGATGATGGCGTCGAGCTCGGCTAATGTCGAGGCACCGCCAACGGCGGGCCTGCAGTTGACGGAGGGGCCGCTTGCTGCAGAGGTGCCGGCCGGCGTACACCCGGGTGCATTAAGCTCCCGTGCCGGTGTCGGAGACACCAATGCCGCCTCCGCCGGAGACACCAATGGCCCCGCCATCGCATTCTGCGAGTTGCTGGCCGTGAAGCTAGGAATCGGGGGCGGCCCCTGTTGGCCGCCCGCAATCCACGCACTCAACCCCTGGATCAAGGTAGGCACAATGGCGGTGATCGTCGCTCCGAGTCGTTGTTCCACTTGCTCTTGAACAATCTCCGGAATCCGCGCCACCTGTGCCTTGAGTTCTTGAACCTCGCGCGCCTGGCTTTCCGAGCTGGTCTTTTTCTCCTTCCGCACACCAGCGGTATAGTATGACCCCCATTTTGTGGACAAGCCTTTGCCGGCCACATGACCAGCTAACGTCGGCTTACTGAGCTTATCCTTGTTCTTCATTACATTCAACGCCCTATTTAGAGTGGTGTCCCAAGGGTTGCTCGTAGTCGACCCCGCGCTACTGCTTTCAGTCGCCTGCGGAAGGAATGTGAACCATTTAGAAATTTGGCTTCATTAATTAGAATGCAACCATATGAAGCTAATTACGCGGGGGTGTATTCCTTACCAGAACAAGCTCAAGCGCCCTGGTCTTCGGATCCGTGGTAAGCTCCTTTGTTATCGGGTCCTCCTTGTACCGGGCCCTGACAAAGTTCCTGGTCTGCTTGTTACCGCTGTATTTCTCGAAGCGGGGCGGTAGGCCTTGCTCGGCACGCTCCGCGTCCTCCTTGTCCCATATAGGCTCCGCCACTCTGTAACCGCCGGGACCGAGTTTGTGTTCCCCTAAGTTCAGCTCCCGCATTTCTTTCCCCCACTGACTTGATTGGGAGTTTGCGGTGCTCGAGCAATTGATCTTGAAGTCATTGTAGTCATCTTCAGTGATCGGAGGATTTTTCTCCTTGA
This sequence comes from Triticum aestivum, assembly GCF_018294505.1. Classification (NCBI taxonomy): domain Eukaryota; kingdom Viridiplantae; phylum Streptophyta; class Magnoliopsida; order Poales; family Poaceae; genus Triticum; species Triticum aestivum. The sequence continues at coordinate 452,307,375 of NC_057798.1, forward strand.
TCTTCTCATAACTCTCACCTTTCTCGATCATTATCTTCACATTGCTTTTCCAAGTAGACAGGGCCTTGCTCATCTTCGTGAGGGCAGCATTGTTCACTTTATTCCCTTTGAGGCTTGTGTTTTCAAAAGTAGCGGGGAACTTGTATCGTTCGTGCAGCTTCGTGAAGAGGAGGTTGCGCAAATTCCCTCGGTCAGGATGCCTCAGGTTCTCGGTGTTGATCGAGACGGTGCTCCGGAGAATGCACCCGAGCTGAAGCGAGTACCCCTTGACTATTCGTTCGGGCGCCGTTGGATTCCCGTCGGAGTCCACTTCAGTAACTTCCTCCTTGAGGGTGCGGAGCACGGTCGGGCGCCGGTCCTTCCGTTGCCTCTTCTGTTGGCTGCCATCTGTGCGTGTGCCGCCATCATCAGTGGTGGCATCCTCGGCGGCACCATCAGTGGTGGCATCAATGGGGTCATTCTCGGCGGTACCATCAGTGGTCTCAGGATCGGCTACTCCATCTGTCGAAGTCTTGCTCATTGGCTACTCCATCCATTCCGATGATCTTCCTTTTGCCTCTCCTCACGACAACACGACTGGGCTTTGGCGGGTCGGTAATGAAGAAGCATTGGTCCACTTGGGAAGCCAGTACCCATGGCTCATTTTTCGCGGTGACGTTTGCGCCCGCGGTCTTGGATTTGGCTTCGGGTATAACCATGGTGGTGAAATATCGGTCTTCTTTTAGGACGCTCTCGACCCATCTGACACGGAACATCGTCACCTTCTCTCCAGCGTAGCTCAGCTCCCAGATCTCCTCGATCCTTCCGTAGTATCTGTCCTTGTCCTTACCGGTGTAGGATTCCATCATTACCCCGGAGTTCTGATAACCATCGCTCTTCATGTCCTTGTCCTCGGTGTAGAATGTGTAGCCGTTGATATCGTACGCCTCATAGGTCATCAGGTTGTGCTCGGCGCCCTGTGACAAGGCGAATATGAGTTGTTCTTCCGCGGAAGAATCCTCATGTAAAGGGTACGACAGAAGCTTCTGCTTGAACCAACGCGTGAAACATGAGTTGTGCTCTTTGAGTATATCTCCGTCCGTCCTCTGTTGGCCTCGGTCATTGTACGTCTTCTCAATAAAGGTTTTGTGCTCTACCACCCAAGGATCGACCACGTCTATGTGTTGTAGCGCGACTAGGTTTGCTCTTTCAAAGTCGGCGAGTCGACCCTCGAAGTCGACATGCATTTCGCGGCGACCCTCACGGTGACCCCATCTAGCGAGCCTGCCGAGGTGCCTGTTGACGGGCAGACCAACGGGGTTCTCGATGCCTAGATAATTCGTGCAGTAGGAGATGCACTCTTCGGTCAGAAAGCCCCTGGCTATACTTCCCTCTGGACGTGACATGTTCCGAACGTATCCTTTGATGACACCATTCATCCTTTCGAACGGCATCATGCTGTGCAGGAACATCGGCCCGAGTTGGATGATATCCTCCACGATATGGACCAGCAGATGCACCATAACATCGAAGAATGCGGGCGGGAAGTACATCTCAAGCTCGCATAGTATCACCACGATCTCTTCCTGTAGCCTTCTGAGTTGCCTCACGCCAATCGACTTTCGAGAGATGACGTCGAAAAAGTTGCATAGGCCAAATAGCGTTTCACGGACGTGCGCGTCCATGATCCCACGGATTGCAACTGGAAGTATCTGCGTCATCAGCACGTGACAGTCGTGAGACTTCATCCCGCTGAACTTCTGCTTCGCTGGGTCTAGGTATCTGCTTATCTTCCCCGCGTAACCGTAAGGAAGTTTTACTCCTAGGAGGCAGGTGAAAAACTGCTCGATCTCCTCCTGACTTAGAGTGAAGCACTCGGGAGGGTAGTCATTTTCGGTCTTCTTGGCCTTTTTGCCTTTGCGACGACTTTCTGTGTCCTGTTTCGCCTCATCATGATCATCATCATCATCATCATCATTAGCGTGAAGCTCCTGCCTGATGCCCATTGATTTCAAGTCTGCCCTTGCTTTCGGCCCATCTTTGGTCCTCTCTGGCATGTTGAGCAGGGTACCAAGCAGACTCTCGCACACGTTCTTCGTGATATGCATGACATCAAGGCTGTGAGGCACACGGTGGATCTTCCAGTATGGCAAGTCCCAGAAAACAGACCTCGTTTTCCATACCTTCAGTAGCGGCTCTGGCGCCTTTCGCTTCTTTCCCGGCTCTGGCGCCTTTTGCTTCTTTCCCGGCAGTGGGCAGTCTTTCCAATTTTTCAACAGCTTGTCTATTTCCTCGCCGCTCCTCGTACACGGGCATTTTCGGGGTTCGGTTTCATCATCGAACAGATCCTTGCGTTTCCTCCACGGGTCATCGTCGCGAAGCCACCTTCGATGTCCCATGAACACGGTTTTCGAAGACCCGGGATCTCTATCTAGCTGGCGATACGTTGTGTCATCCATGCACCTTACGCATCCAGAAAATCCGTGGACTACCTGCCCAGCGAGATATCCATAACCGAGATAGTTGTGCACCATCGTGAGCAGTGCGGCTCTCATAGGGAAATATTCTTTCTCTGCAGCGTCCCATGTATTGGCTGGCATTTTCCACAGCGTGTCAAGCTCCTCTTTCAGGAGCCCCAGATACAGATTGATGTCGTTCCCTGGTTGTTTCAGCCCTTCAATTAGCATACTCATGTGAATGTACTTCCTCTTCATGCACAACCAGGGGGGAAGGTTGTACATCCACACAAACACAGGCCAGGTGCTATGTGTGCTTCTCTGGCTGCCAAACGGATTGACTCCATCGGTGCTCGCGCCCAGCACAATGTTCCTTGGATCGTTCCCAAATTCTGGGTATTCGAAGTTCAACGCTTGCCACTGGCTCGCATCCTTAGGGTGACTCAGCATCTTGTCTTTTTATCTATCTCCGGATCATTTGCGTCATCTTCTCGCTTCTTCTCCTCCCTATCCGCGTGCCAACGCAGGAGCTTTGGTACCTTAGGGTCCGCGAAATACCGCTGCAGACGAGGAGTGATCGAAAAGTACCACACCACTTTTCGAGGAATTTCTTCCTCTTCTTGTATCGAGTGACGCCGCACACCGGACATATGGTAGACTCCGCGTGCTCGTCCCGATAAATGATGCAATTGTTCATGCACACATGGTATTTCACATGCGGTAAATCGAGAGGACACATGATTTTCTTCGCCTCCTCCAAACTGGTTGGGCACTTGTTCCCCTTGGGAAGACGTTCGTGCCAGAATGACATGTTCTCGTCGAAGCATGCGTCGGTCATTTTGTGTTTTACCTTCATCTTCAGAGCCATGAGCGTTACTTTCAGGCGGGTATCCTCGGGCCTGCATCCTTCATACAATGGAGTAACCGCGTCTAACTCAAGTTGATCCATCTTGGCTTTCTCTCGGGCGGCAGCTCTTGCGTTATCCGTCTGCTTAAGAAGCAGCTCTTGAATATGAGGGTCCTGCACCCAGCCCATCGATGGTCCAACGTCGTCTGCTCCGCCGGCATCATCATCTTCATGATCATGCCCGTCGTCTGCTTTGGCATCTTCCTCATCATCATGTCCTGCATCTTCTACATGATGACTGTGTACAGCATCACCGTCGTGATCATCTCCTGGGGATTCTTCGTCTTCTCGCCCGCCCGAGCCGCGGTGGTTGTCTTGCTGCCCTTCCTCATTTCTTGCCCGGCCCCCATGGATGACTTCGTAGTCATCTTCATCACCTTGCCACCGATAGCCATCCATGAAACCACGCAAGAGCAGGTGGTCCCGCACCTGCCCGGAATCCGGGTCCGCAATAAGGCTCTTCAGCTTGCATCTTCGACACGGACATCTTATCTCCGTCTCGTTCTTTTGAAGCATCTCGGCCTTCGCGGACCTCAAAAACCTATTCACGATGCCTTCGGTCATCGTGTGGACCATGGTCGCCTGCGGGGTAGAGCAAAACGATATTTTAGAACCAAGAAAAAATTTGGCATAATTTTCCCTAAAAATAGGACCAAAAAGAATGCTTAATGCTAAAATTCTTGCCGAAACGGAAATGAATCAACATTCCGGCAAAATATTGGCAACTATCGCATTTCAAATACCGGTACACCTCCAAACACAAACACATATGCAATACCACAAACATATGCAACACCACGAACATACATAGATCTAGCTAGGCCATAAAAAGTGCATGTGCACATTGTTGTAGGGAGAACAACATAAATATAGCTTCCCCCCTTACTTACCTATCAAAACAAGGTAATTTAACCACTTAATTTGAATGAATCTATGGTGGAAATGAGGTGAAAAAGAGGAGGCACCCGAGACAAGGAGGAGACGGTGGAGAGAATGAAGTGGGGGGAAAGTGAGTGTGGGTAGGAGAGGCTGTCCAAAATATCTTGTTGCTGCCCACTTACTAATGGCGCACCAACCACAAATGCGCCATTAGTAATCCAGGTTACTAATGGCGCACCTTCTGGTGGTGCGCCATTAGTAGTTTTGCAAAAAAAAAGAAAAAAACATACTAATGGCGCACTGCTCCAGAGTGCGCCATTAGTAGTTTTGCAAAAAAAGGAATAAAAAATATAATAAAAAAAACAACATTAGTGGTGCACTTTCCGACAGGTGCGCCATTACTCGTTACAACTAGTAATGGCGCACTTCGTCTGGATGCGCCATTAGTATGTTTGGACAGGCGCACTAGTTCAAAATTTTTTTTGATACTAATGGCGCACCTTGGGCCAGGTGCGCCATTAGTAGTTTCAACACTAATGGCGTAGCAGAAGGTGGTGCGCCATTAGTATATACTAATGGCGCACCGCCTGTCTGGTGCGCCATTAGTGTCAATCCCATCTATAGCCCTTTTTCTAGTAGTGTGCGACCCTTTTTCTAGTAGTGTGCGCCATTAGTGTCGCCCCTCTCCTCGGTGCCCACCATGGCCGTGTCTTCTCTGAGCACGACGTCCATGGGCGACGGGACCCTGCTCCTCGTCCTCCCCGGCTTATCGTACACCGGGGAACTCGTACGCTGCGCGTTCGCCCGGAGGCAACGACGCCATCCTGCGTCACGGCGCCCTCCACGACCACGTCTTCTCCTAGCACGGCGACCAGGTGCTGCCCATGGCTGACGCGACCATCCTCCTTGTCTTCTTCAGCTAGTCGGGCGCCCAGGAACTCGTCCGCTGCACATGACCTATCAGTTGAAGGAGAGGTTCAGTTTTTATGTCACTAGCTCAGCACTGATGATGATTCACCTTGTTTAGCTCAATCCATATGATGCATTTTTTGTATGATTCATTTTCCCAATCATTCATGGATTGCAGGAACTTTTTTACTTTGATGTGATGCTAATTGACCAATTTTCCATGGCAATTTTTAGAAATTATAGTTGTTAGCAAGTCAAAATATGTTTTTGCCATGTAAACACAAAATATGTTGCCATGTCGCTTCAACTTTTGCTGCCATCCAAAATCTAAATTATTTCTTACCATGGCAAAACATCATAATATGTTGCCATGTCGAAATCATGTTTCCGTTGCCATGGCAAGAAAACATAATATGTTTTGCCTTATTTCTAAAGCTACTTGTACTATTTCCATGCCAATTTATAGATGTTATTCTCAATAAACCGTGGAAATTCTTTTGTAAAAATGCCATGACAATTTTTATAAATTCGACATGGCAATTTTCTGAAATTAATGTTAGCTAGAACTTGGCAGCTTGTTTGATTTTTTTGCTTTTTGTATTGTTCCAGCAATCACAATTTGGAAAACAACTTTGTTTTACAACACGGAAAGAGTGTATGTCAGTAGCTTTTCAATTAGCTCATCTTTCTTCTGCTTGTATGCATGACAACAGCTCCTTGAACCAAACAATTTGGCATTCGCATTCTTTTATGGAGACCGTATGTGTTTATTAAATAGTTTCACCATGGCAAAGATAGAGTACATTTTGTCATGGCAAATCAAACCAAAATTTGCCATGTGCATAAAAGTATTTTTGCCATGGAAGAACAGCGTACATTTTGCCATGGCAAAAAATAGAGTAAAATTTGCCATGGCAGATCAAGTTAAAATTTGCCATGTGAAATAAAAGTGTTGTTTTGCCATGGAAAAAATAGAGTAAATTTTGCCATGGCAAATTAAACTAAAACTTGCCATGTTAATAAAAGTATTTTTTGCCATGGCAAAGATTCTTTTTTACCATGTGAATAAAAGTATGTTTTTGCCATGGCAAAAATAGAGTAAATTTTGCCATGGCAAATTAAACTAAAATTTTCCATGATAAATTAAACTAAAATTTGCAATGGCAAAATAGAGTAAATTTAAACTAAAATTTGCCATGTGAAAAAAAGTATTTTTTCCATGGCAAAATTAGAGTAATTTTTGGCATGGCAAATTAATCTAAAATTTTCCATGTGAATAAAAGTATTTTTCTCCTATAATTTTCACCATGGCAAAAATAGAGTAAATTTTGCCATGGCAAATTAAACTAAAATTTACCATGCGAATATAAGTGTTTTTGCGATGGAAAAAATAGAGTAATTTTTGCCATGGTAAATTAAACTAAAAGTTTTCATTTGAATAAAAGTATTTTTTTCTATGGCAAATTAAACTAAAATTTGCCATGTGAATAAAAAGTATTTTTGCCATGGCAAAAATAGATAATTTTTGCCATGGCAAATTGAACTAAAAGTTGCCATGAGAATAAAAGTATTTTTTGCCATGAAAAAAATAGAGTAAATTTTGCCATGGCAAATTAAACTAATTTTTTCCATGTGAATAAAAGCATTTTTGTCATGAAAGAGTAGTGTAAATTTTGCCATGGCATTTTTCTATTTTTGATTTGCTAGTTTATGTGTAATTGCTAGCTTTTTAATCCCTGGGGTCTCTGTGTGCTTACGCTGGGCCTTTTTTTGGCCCATTTTCTCTAACCTGGACCTATCGACAAGGTTGCTCGTGAAGGGATTCTCAAAAAAAGAAAAAAGGTTTCTCGTGAAGGAGGGGTTCGGGCTGGAGTGTTTCCGCATCGAACGATTCTATTCTGTAGATCGCCCTCCCAGATCGAATGTTTCGTTCGGTCTGGCACCTGCCCAGACCGAACGTTCGGCCCTTATCGAGGTCCAATTAAAATTACCTTTGCATGTATAAACTAGCTAGGCATATCCAGAAAGTACGAGAAACTTAATTAAGGCTTAGGCGCATATGCTAATGATCTAATATTGCCAAAAAAAACGACCAGAAGGGTGCGGGGGTTCGGATGAGCTCCCGCGACTAGGCGACTAGGGTTCCCCTTCCCCACCTCCCGCCGCCGCCGGCCCTTCCGCCGCCGGCCGCCGGCCCGCGCCCCACCTCCGGCCCCTTCCTTCCTCCCCTCTCCCCCGTCCGGACCCGCCTCGCGCCGCCTCCCCGGGAGGTGGCCGGGGCGGCGCTCGTGCCCCTCTTCCGCGGGCCCCCTCCTTCCCTTTTTCCTCTCGCTGCCGCCGGCGGTCACCCCCGGCGCTGGCCCGGGTGGCTCTGGCGGCGGCGGGCCTTCCCTTTCCTGCGCGCGCGTGCTCCCTTCCCGGGGAAGGGAGGCAGCGGCGGTGCTGCTCGGCGTGGCTGCGGTCCGGCTGCCCTGCGGCGGCGGCCGACGGTAGGCGTGGTGTGGGCGTCGCTCCTTGGCGGCGGGGCGACGTGGTGGTGCTGGGTGGCCTCGTCGAGACCCTGGCCCAGATTTGGACCGGACGGGCCCCATCTGGGTCCTAGCGGGCCGGCTCCCCGGCGTGGCCTTGTTGTCTGCGGCACGGTGAGGAGGAGGAGCAGCTCGAATATGGGGCGTCGGCGTCGACGGCGTGCCGGCAGCAGCGCGAAGGCGGGAGCTTTACGGGCCCACGAGGGCTCGACCGGGCCTGTGCGACCATGGGCCTGGTGTGCTCCTGCTATTGCCTCCGGACGGCTACCGTCGCGGACGATGGAGGTGGGGCCCTCCCGCGTGCCGACTGTAGGGGAACGTTGCAGAAAATTAAAATTTTTCCTACGGTTTCACCAAGATCCATCTATGAGTTCATCTAAGCAACGAGTCTAGGGAGAGAGTTTGCATCTACATACCACTTGTAGATCGCGTGCGGAAGCTTGCAAGGTGATGATGTAGTCGTACTCGACGTGATTCGAATCAACGATGACCAAGTGCTGAACGGACAGCACCTCCGCATTCAACACACGTACGGGACGGGAGACGTCTCCTCCTTCTTGATCCAGCAAGGGGGAAGGAGAGGTTGAGGAAGACAGCTCCACCGGCAGCACGACGGCATGGTGATGGTGGAGAGGCAGTACTCCGACAGGGCTTCGCCAAGCACACAACGGAGGAGGAGAGGTGTTGGGGAGGGGAGGGCTGCGCCTTGGAGGGTGGTGCGGCTGCCCTCCCCTCACCCCTCTATTTATAGGGGGAAGGGAGAAGGGGGCCGGCCCCCTAGAACCCATCTAGGGGGGGGGGGGTGCGGCGGCCTAGGGGAGAGGGGAGAGGGTGGCTTGCCCCCCAAGCCAAGGGGGCGCCCCCTCTAGGGTTCCCCCCTCAACCCTAGGCGCATGGGCTCAAGGGAGGGGGTGCGGACAGCCCACCAGGGGCTGGCTCCCTGCCCCACACAGCCCATGTGGCCCCCCGGGAGGGGTGGCCCCTCCCGGTGGACCCCCGAAACCCTTCCGGTGGCCCCGGTACAATACCGGTATGACCCCGAAACTTCCCGGTGTCCGTTTGACAATTTCCCATATATAAATCTTTACCTCCGGACCCTTCCGGATCTCCTCGTGACGTCCAGGATCCCATCTGGGACTCCGAACAACATTCGATAGTCACATACTAGTCTTCCTAATAACCCTAGCGTCACCGAACCTTAAGTGTGTAGACCCTACGGGTTCGGGAGACATGCAGACATGACCGAGACGCTCTCAGTCAATAACCAACAGCGGGATCTGGATACCCATGATGGCTCCCACATGCTCCTCAATGTTGTCATCGGATGAACCACGATGTCAAGGATTCGATCAAACCCTGTATGCAATTCCCTTTGTCAATCGGTACGTTACTTGCCCGAGACTCGATCGTCGGTATCCCAATACCTTGTTCAGTCTCGTTACCGGCAAGTCACTTTACTCGTACCATAATGCATGATCCCGTGTCCAACACCTTTGTCACATTGAGCTCATTATGATGATGCATTACCGAGTGGGCCCAGAAATACCTCTCCGTCATACGGAGTGACAAATCCCAGTCTCGATCCGTGTCAACCCAACAGATACTTTCGGAGATACCTGGAATGCACCTTTATAGTCACCCAGTTACGTTGTGACGTTTGATACACCCAAGGCACTCTTACGGTATCCGGGAGTTACACGATCTCATGGTCGAAGGAAGAGATACTTGACACTGGCAAAGCTCTAGCAAAACGAACTACACGATCTTTTATGCTATGCTTAGGATTGGGTCTTGTCCATCACATCATTCTCCTAATGATGTGATCCCGTTATCAACGACATCCAATGTCCATAGTCAGGAAACCATGACTATCTGTTGATCACAACGAGCTAGTCAACTAGAGGCTCACCAGGGACATATTGTGGTCTAAGTATTCACATGTGTATTACGATTTCCGGATAATACAGTTATAGCATGAATAAAAGACATTTATCATGAACATTAAAATATAATAATACTTTTATTATTGCCTCTAGGGCATATTTCCAACAGTCTCCCACTTGCACTAGAGTCACCAATCTAGTTACATTGTGATGAATCGAACACCCATAGAGTTCTGGTGTTGATCATGTTTTGCACGCGAGGGAGGTTTAGTCAGCGGATCTGCGACATTCAGATCCGTGTGCACTTTGCAAATCTCTATGTCTCCATCTTGAACATTTTCACGGATGGAGTTGAAACGACGCTTGATGTGCCTGGTCTTCTTGTGAAACCTGGGCTCCTTGGCGAGGGCAATAGCTCCAGTGTTGTCACAGAAGAGTTTGATCGGCCCCGACGCATTGGGTATGACTCCTAGGTCGGTGATGAACTCCTTCACCCAAATCGCTTCATGCGCTGCCTCCGAGGCTGCCATGTACTCCGCTTCACACGTAGATCCCGCCACGACGCTCTGCTTGCAGCTGCACCAGCTTACTGCTCCACCATTCAACATATACATGTATCCGGTTTGTGACTTAGAGTCATCCAGATCTGAGTCGAAGCTAGCGTCGACGTAACCCTTTACGACGAGCTCTTCGTCTCTTCCATAAACGAGAAACATGTCCTTCGTCCTTCTCAGGTACTTCAGGATATTCTTGACCGCTGTCCAGTGTTCCTTGCCGGGATTACTTTGGTATCTTGCTACCAAACTTACGGCAAGGTTTACATCGGGTCTGGTACACAGCATGGCATACATAATAGATCCTATGGCTGAAGCATAGGGGATGACACTCATCTCTTCTTTATCTTTTGCCGTGGTCGGTGACTGAGCCGAGCTCAATCTCACACCTTGTAACATAGGCAAGAACCCCTTCTTGGACTGATCCATTTTGAACCTCTTCAAAATCTTATCAAGGTATGTGCTTTGTGAAAGACCTATGAGGCGTCTCGATCTATCTCTATAGATCTTGATGCCTAATATATAAGCAGCTTCTCCAAGGTCCTTCATTGAAAAACACTTATTCAAGTAGGCCTTAATGCTGTCCAGAAATTCTATATTATTTCCCATCAAGAGTATGTCATCTACATATAATATGAGAAATGCTATAGAGCTCCCACTCACTTTCTTGTAAACGCAGGCTTCTCCATAAGTCTGCATAAACCCAAACGCTTTGATCATCTCATCAAAGCGAATGTTCCAACTCCGAGATGCTTGCACCAGTCCATAAATGGATCGCTGGAGCTTGCATACTTTGTTAGCGTTCCGAGGATCGACAAAACCTTCCGGCTGCATCATATACAGTTCTTCCTTAAGATGCCCGTTAAGGAATGCCGTTTTGACGTCCATTTGCCATATCTCATAATCATAGTATGCGGCAATTGCTAACATGATTCGGACGGACTTCAGCTTTGCTACGGGAGAGAAAGTCTCGTCGTAGTCAATCCCTTGAACTTGTCGATAACCCTTAGCGACAAGTCGAGCCTTATAGATTGTAACATTACCATCCGCGTCCGTCTTTTTATTAAAGATCCATTTGTTTTCTATCGCTCGCCGATCATCGGGCAAGTCTATCAAAGTCCATACTTTGTTTTCATACATGGATTCTATCTCGGATTTCATGGCTTCAAGCCATTTGTTGGAATCCGGGCCCGCCATCGCTTCTTCATAGTTCGAAGGTTCATTGTTGTCTAACAACATGATTTCCAGGACAGGGTTGCCGTACCACTCTGGTGCGGAACGTGTCCTTGTGGACCTACGAAGTTCAGCAGTAACTTGATCCAAAGTACCTTGATCATCATCATTGTTTTCCTCTTCAGTTGGTGTGGGCATCACAGGAACGGTTTCCTGCGCTGCGCCACTTTCCCGCTCAAGAGGTAGTACTTCATCGAGTTCTACTTTCCTCCAACTTACTTCTTTCGAGAGAAACTCTTTTTCCAGAAAGCATCCGTTCTTGGCAACAAAGATCTTGCCTTCGGATCTTATGTAGAAGGTATACCCGACAGTTTCCTTAGGGTATCCTATGAATACGCATTTTTCCGACTTGGGTTCGAGCTTTTCAGGTTGAAGTTTCTTGACATAAGCATCGCATCCCCAAACTTTTAGAAACGACAGCTTAGGTTTCTTTCCAAACCATAATTCATACGGTGTCGTCTCAACGGATTTAGACGGTGCCCTATTTAAAGTGAATGTAGCTGTCTCTAGAGCGTATCCCCAAAATGATAGCGGTAAATCGGTAAGAGACATCATAGACCGCACCATATCCAATAGGGTGCGATTACGACGTTCGGACACACCGTTTCGCTGAGGTGTTCCAGGCGGCGTGAGCTGTGAAACGATTCCACATTTCCTTAAGTGTGTACCAAATTCGTGACTTAAGTATTCTCCTCCACGATCTGATCGTAAGAATTTTATCTTTCGGTCACGTTGATTCTCTACCTCATTCTGAAATTCCTTGAACTTTTCAAAGGTCTCAGACTTGTGTTTCATTAAGTAGACATACCCATATCTACTCAAGTCATCTGTGAGAGTGAGAACATAACGATATCCTCCGCGAGCCTCAACGCTCATTGGACCGCACACATCGGTATGTATGATTTCCAACAAGTTGGTTGCTCGCTCCATTGTTCCGGAGAACGGAGTCTTGGTCATTTTGCCCAAAAGGCATGGTTCGCACGTGTCAAACGATTCATAATCAAGAGACTCTAAAAGTCCGTCGGCATGGAGCTTCTTCATGCGCTTGACACCAATGTGACCAAGGCAGCAGTGCCACAAGTATGTGGGACTATCGTTATCAACTTTAAATCTTTTGGCATCTACACTATGAACATGTGTAATATTACGCTCGAGATTCATTAAGAATAAACCATTGACCATCGGAGCATGACCATAAAACATATCTCTCATATAAATCGAACAACCATTATTCTCAGACTTAAATGAGTAGCCATCTCGTATTAAACGAGATCCAGATACAATGTTCATGCTCAAACTTGGCACTAAATAACAATTATTAAGGTTCAAAACTAATCCCGTAGGTAAATGTAGAGGCAGCGTGCCGACGGCGATCACATCGACTCTGGAACCATTCCCGACGCGCATCGTCACCTCGTCCTTCGCCAGTCTCCGTTTATTCCGCGGCTCCTGCTGTGAGTTACAAATATGAGCAACAACACCGGTATCAAATACCCAGGAGTTACTACGAGTACTGGTAAGGTACACGTCAATCACATGTATATCAAATATACCTTTGGTGTTGCCGGCCTTCTTATCCGCTAAGTATTTGGGGCAGTTCCGCTTCCAGTGACCCTTCCCCTTGCAATAAAAGCACTCAGTCTCAGGCTTGGGTCCATTCTTTGACTTCTTCCCGGTAACTGGCTTACCAGGCGCGGCAACATCTTTGCCGTCCTTCTTGAAGTTCTTCTTACCCTTGCCCTTCTTGAACTTAGTGGTCTTATTGACCATCAACACTTGATGTTCTTTCTTGATTTCAGCCTCTGCTGACTTCAGCATCGAGAACACTTCAGGAATGGTCTTTTCCATCCCCTGCATGTTGTAGTTCATCACAAAGCTCTTGTAGCTTGGTGGGAGCGACTGGAGGATTCTGTCAATGACCGCCTCATCTGGGAGGTTAATGTTCAGCTGGGTCATACAGTTGTGCAACCCAGACATCTTCAGGATGTGCTCACTGACAGAACTGTTCTCCTCCATCTTACAACTGTAGAACTTGTCGGAGACATCATATCTCTCGACCCGGGCATGAGCTTGAAAAACTAGTTTCAGCTCTTCGAACATCTCATATGCTCCGTGGTGCTCAAAACGCTTTTGGAGCCCCGGTTCTAAACTGTAAAGCATGCCGCACTGAACGAGGGAGTAATCATCAGCACGAGACTGCCAAGCATTCATAATGTCTTGGTTCTCTGGGACGGGAGCGTCACCTAGCGGTCCTTCTAGGACATATTGTTTCCTGGCAGCTATGAGGATGATCCTCAGGTTCCGGACCCAGTCCGTATAGTTGCTGCCATCATCTTTCAGTTTGGTTTTCTCTAGGAACGCGTTGAAGTTCATGTTGACATTAGCGTTGGCCATTGATCTACAAGACATATTTGCAAAGGTTTTAGACTAAGTTCATGATAATAAAGTTCTAATCAAATTATGAACTCCCACTTAGATTAGACATCCCTCTAGTCATCTAAGTGTTACACGATCCGAGTCGACTAGCCCGTGTCCGATCATCACGTGAGACGGACTAGTCATCGTCGGTGAACATTCTCATGTTGATCGTATCTTCCATACGACTCGTGTTCGACCTTTCGGTCTCCGTGTTCCGAGGCCATGTCTGCACATGCTAGGCTCGTCAAGTTAACCCTAAGTGTTTTCGCTGTGTAAAACTGTCTTACACCCGTTGTATGTGAACGTAAGAATCCATCACACCCGATCATCACGTGGTGCTTAGAAGCGACGAACTGTAGCAACGGTGCACAGTTAGGGGAGAACACTTCTTGAAATTTTTGTAAGGGATCATCTTATTTACTACCGTCGTCCTAAGTAAACAAGATGCATAAACATAATAAACATCACATGCAATTATATAGTTGTGACATGATATGGCCAATATCATATAGCTCCATTGATCTTCATCTTCGGGGCTCCATGATCATCTTGTCACCGGCTTGACACCATGGTCTCCATCATCATGATCTCCATCATTGTGTCTTCATGAAGTTGTCACGCCAACGACTACTTCTACTTCTATGACTAACGTTTAGCAATAAAGTAAAGTAGTTTACATGGCGTTATTCAATGACACGCAGGTCATACAAAAAATAAAGACAACTCCTATGGCTCCTGCGGGTTGTCATACTCATCGACATGCAAGTCGTGAATCCTATTACAAAGAACATGATCTCATACATCACAATTCATCATTCATCACAACTTCTGGCCATATCACATCACATGATCAATCGCTGCAAAAACAAGTTAGACGTCCTCTAATTGTTGTTGCATCTTTTACGTGGCTGCAATTGGGTTCTAGCAAGAACGTTTTCTTACCTACGAATCACCACAACGTGATTTTGTCAACTTCTATTTACCCTTCATAAGGGCCCTGTTCATCGATTCCGCTCCAACTAAAGTGGGAGAGACAGACACCCGCCAGCCACCTTATGCAACTAGTGCATGTCAGTCGGTGGAACCGGTCTCACGTAAGCGTACGTGTAAGGTTGGTCCGGGCCGCTTCATCCCACAATACCGTTGAGCAAGAAAAGACTAGTAGAGGCAAGTAAGATGACAAAATCCACGCCCACAACAAAATTGTGTTCTACTCGTGCAAAGAGAACTACGCATAGACCTAGCTCATGATGCCACTGTTGGGGAACGTTGCAGAAAATTAAAATTTTTCCTACGGTTTCACCAAGATCCATCTATGAGTTCATCTAAGCAACGAGTCAAGGGAGAGAGTTTGCATCTACATACCACTTGTAGATCGCGTGCGGAAGCTTGCAAGGTGATGATGTAGTCGTACTCGACGTGATTCGAATCACCGATGACCAAGTGCTGAACGGACAGCACCTCCGCGTTCAACACACGTACGGGACGGGAGACGTCTCCTCCTTCTTGATCCAGCAAGGGGAAGGAGAGGTTGAGGAAGACAGCTCCACCGGCAGCACGACGGCGTGGTGATGGTGGAGAGGCAGTACTCCGACAGGGCTTCGCCAAGCACACAACGGAGGAGGAGAGGTGTTGGGGAGGGGAGGGCTGCGCCTTGGAGGGTGGTGCGGCTGCCCTCCCCTCACCCCTCTATTTATAGGGGGAAGGGAGAAGGGGGCCGCCCCCCTAGAACCCATCTAGGGGGGGTGCGGCGGCCTAGGGGAGAGGGGAGAGGGTGGCTTGCCCCCCAAGCCAAGGGGGCGCCCCCTCTAGGGTTCCCCCCTCAACCCTAGGCGCATGGGCTCAAGGGAGGGGGTGCGGCCAGCCCACCAGGGGCTGGCTCCCTGCCCCACGCAGCCCATGTGGCCCCCCGGGAGGGGTGGCCCCTCCCGGTGGACCCCCGGAACCCTTCCGGTGGCCCCGGTACAATACCGGTATGACCCCGAAACTTCCCGGTGTCCGTTTGACAACTTCCCATATATAAATCTTTACCTCCGGACCCTTCCGGATCTCCTCGTGACATCCAAGATCCCATCCGGGACTCCGAACAACATTCGGTAGTCACATACTAGTCTTCCTAATAACCCTAGCGTCACCGAACCTTAAGTGTGTAGACCCTACGGGTTCGGGAGACATGCAGACATGACCGATACGCTCTCAGTCAATAACCAACAGCGGGATCTGGATACCCATGATGGCTCCCACATGCTCCTCGATGTTGTCATCGGATGAACCACGATGTCGAGGATTCGATCAAACCCTGTATGCAATTCCCTTTGTCAATCGGTACGTTACTTGCCCGAGACTCGATCGTCGGTATCCCAATACCTTGTTCAGTCTCGTTACCGGCAAGTCACTTTACTCGTACCGTAATGCATGATCCCGTGTCCAACACCTTGGTCACATTGAGCTCATTATGATGATGCATTACCGAGTGGGCCCAGAGATACCTCTCCGTCATACGGAGTGACAAATCCCAGTCTCGACCCGTGTCAACCCAACAGATACTTTCGGAGATACCTGTAATGCACCTTTATAGTCACCCAGTTACGTTGTGACGTTTGATACACCCAAGGCACTCTTACGGTATCCGGGAGTTACACGATCTCATGGTCGAAGGAAGAGATACTTGACACTGGCAAAGCTCTAGCAAAACGAACTACACGATCTTTTATGCTATGCTTAGGATTGGGTCTTGTCCATCACATCATTCTCCTAATGATGTGATCCCGTTATCAACGACATCCAATGTCCATAGTCAGGAAACCATGACTATCTGTTGATCACAACGAGCTAGTCAACTAGAGGCTCACCAGGGACATATTGTGGTCTAAGTATTCACACGTGTATTACGATTTCCGGATAATACAGTTATAGCATGAATAAAAGACATTTATCATGAACATTGAAATATAATAATACTTTTATTATTGCCTCTAGGGCATATTTCCAACACCGACGATGTTGATGCCCTAGTCCCGGCTCTGATTCTTCGCCACGCTGTCCTCACTCCGCGGTGCCGTGGTGAGACGACGTGGGGGCCTCATGTCCGCGTTGGCGCAGGGTAGTGGTCGGTCTGGTGGCTGGATCCGGAGCTCCCGAGGTGCGGGTTGGGATCGGGGGAAACCCCTGTCGCCTTGTCCGATACCGGCGCGGTGACGCTTGTGGGCGCCACCTGACCTTCCGGGAGGGCGTCGGGGGCTATCCTTCCTCTCGCCTCGTCGTGTACCGGGGAAAATCCTTGGCAGTAGCGTCGTCATCGTCGCGATCCTTCTTGGAGGTGTTGATAGGTGCCGGCGCTCCGGAGTCTTGGAGCCTAGTGGAAAATGCTGGTGGGCGCAGTGGTCGCGAGGCTTCTTCGTTTTTGTTGATCCGCCATTATCGGCATTTGTTTCTTTGTTCTTTCTCTGTCTTTTCTTTTGGGCGTGACTGTGCTGCTTCCGCCCCAGCCCCTATCCCTGTATGGTTCGGTTGGTTGCTTTATATACAAAGCGGGGGGAAATCTTTTTCGGCAATATTGCCAAATCGACCAAAAGGGTCACCCAAATGATGGGGAAAGGGGGTCAAGAACTGATGCCTCTTCTCATCAGCAGCCATTTTAACATTATAAAAACACCCACACATAGTAGATACGGCAAAACCTAACATATTACACACAATCGAGGCATATACATAGCAATGCATGTCTTGTCATACAGAAAAGTTTGGAGCAGATGGAGAGATAATGGTTACAACCTAGCTACATAGCAGGTTTGAAGGATCGGGTACAAGCTGGTACACTGCAAGCTATAAGCTGCAGTGAGCTAGCAGCGACACATGCATGCACGCACATGACAAAATAGTAGGTTACTACTAGTGGCTGGGCCATGGCCATTGTCTTTTCCTCCTTCCACTACCAGACATGTCGACGGTCTTCAGCTATCAATCTGCTTCCAAAGTCCCAGTCAACACTAGTATGCATCGATCTCTCAGCCCCCAACTGTGTTGCCACTTGCCAGCACACTGCATCGTGGACGCATATAACCTTCGTCTCCACAAATAGGAGCTGAATCAAATTCACACTAGTGGTAGATGTAGGTTGCACGTACACTGGTTCACAGATCAACTAGTAACTAAATTGACCGAAGAAAAAACTGAACAGTAGAAAGACTACTGGAAACAGCACACACAAGACGCTCACAAGCAAACTCTTATTGGTTGGAGATATATGTAGATGGTAGCTAATGGTAGCTATAGGTTGATCCATAGGCTTGTTGCATGCGCCATGCATGCAAGAGAAGAAGGGTTGGGCTGATTGTTTCCGTCAGCGGCGGCGTGCCGCTGTCTCCCGCTGCGCGTTGAAGTAGACGGCAGCGACCGGGAGGCCAAGGTCGTTCTCGTCAGCGAAGCGGCGCGTGTTGAAGTAGTCCCTGGTGGAGGGAGGGTTCATGGACTGCCGCTTCTTCTGTTGGAACAGCACGAAGGTGAACCTGTGAATGCCAATGTTGGGCTTGGGGCTCTCGTAGCTCACCACCTCCCTTCCTGCATGCATTCATGTGTTTATTCAGAGAAATTAAGGATGGGGCCAATCAGCAAAAGCTAAAGCAAGTCATGCATGAAAAGGACTTACCAAAAGAAGCATCTGTGGTGCCAGGAATATCATTGACGATCCTGCATACACAAGTCAGAATCTGATCAAGCATGTTTTTATGCATAGCTGGTCATATAAATCTGACTGTTTATATTCACTAAACAAAAACTGTCAAGTTTTATGTCCATAGGAAAGCTCCTAATTGATCACCAGATAAATTAATTTGGTCTTAAACATGTAGCTCACTTGGACTGATATGTATGTCTTTCACGTTATAGAGATTTTTCCATGTTATGCTGAGCTTATTGGTCTTTATAGTCATGATCAGGCTTTTTGATTGCTCGAGTACTGTAAACTAGCTTGGGTTAGTAATTACCAGTGGAGATGCTCCCTCAGGTATGGATCACTAGGCCCTGGCACATCTGGGTCCGTCATGACCTGAAGAGCGACAACACCCAGTTATCAGCTGGATGTTACACTAGCTAGCTTTGTGTACAGATGAGATGGCCGGAGAGGAGAGGAGAGGAGGGGCAAACCAGAGTGAAGAAGGATCTCATGTCGCCGCCCTGGACCTCAATGCGTGGCTTGGACACGACCGCCGACGGGAAGAACTCGTGGCCATTGAACACCTGCTTGTTGGAGCTGTAGGTCACCGTCATCTTCACTGTGGGGTTAAAGTTGTCGATGACCTCCCCGATGACCTTTCCAACGACGAGAGGCTCCAGCACCCTAGCCATGGCTAGCTACCTAGCTTGAACTGAAAAGTTGGTGATGATCGATGACAGATATCTACAGCCGGCAGGGTAGCTAGTAGAAGCACGAGAGGAATGAGGTAGTATAACCTGATGGTTGGTGTTGAGGTTGGGTGGCGTAGAGGCTCTATTTATAGCTGTGGAGAGCCGCGAGCTGAGTGAGCTGTGTGTGAGGAGGGTGAAGTTTTAAAGCTAGATTATCACTAGGTGATGTTTGATTATTCCGTCCTTGCGCACTATAAAACTGGGGCATACACCTTAAAAGGTTTCAAACCTGAAAACTAGCATAAGTCTGTATATTTGTGATAGGTGGGTTATGGAGGAAGTTTGTTCGAGTTAATAATGCACAGAATCCCCACATTTGGTAAAAGAAGAAAGCCTTATTGCCATGTATGCGCCTACAAAGTCCCAAGCTGAGGTAGATCAATTGTACCATACAAGTTCCCGAAACAGTTCATTGATCCTTCCGCAGCACATATTTAGAAGCCGCACTGTTTGAGCGCATTGACAATTGCTTAAAGGCCTTTTTCAAAATTGTCTTAGTGATGATTGAGTATGGCCTACACCATTAAGTCTAATACTATGTATTTATATCTATGTCAAAATGCTTCGTTTTTCTTATTTTTCACTTGAAAATGCATGCATGCATATAGTTTAATTCTATCCAGTCAAAAGAATATATATTTGGAAAATTATTTGTTGATCTGTACTGGAATATTTTTGCAATACTATAATTTTATTAGGTATTGCAATTATATAATGAGAAAGCGCAGTAGTGAGTGCAGAGCAGGGAGATATGGTGCTCCAACTCTGCGCTCAAACGTGATTGACACCAAAGCCCAAGGGGTGCAAAAACAGACTGCGTGCGCTCCACTGGTGTCCCTCTGTACCTGTCTCGAGTTTGCTCCTATTCGCTCTTGTTGGGCTTGGTGTTTGTAACTGTTATTGGATAATTTCTGATCTTATGTACTCCATCCGTTCACAAATATAAGATGTTGTATTACCTCTGTACACTAATATAAGATGTTTTTGCAGTTCAAAGCATCTTACATTAGTTTACTGAGGGAGTAACCTTTTTGTGAATCAGATGTACTACCTCCGTTCATAATATAAGAACATTTTTTACACGAGTGTAGTGTCAAAAACGTTCCTATATTACGAGATGAAGGGAGTATATAGCTACGGTTTTGGTGTGTTAGTTCGCCCATTTCAATCCGTATGCAGTCAATATTGCAATACTGAAAACATCTTGTATTTGTGAATGAAGGGAGTAGTTTTTCGAAATTGTTATCTGATTGTCAATTTTCATGTCTGGCATTTTGCGGTAAGTACTTTTATTTATGTCTGGATACTGCGCACTGGGCTAGCTTTGTACGTTTACTGCCAATTGTTGTCGTACACGGTACACAGACCAAACAGTGATGTGATTGCCGCGGAGGGTCCAGCTAAACGAAAACAGTTCATTCCCATGTGCATTTCATTTCACGTGGGTAAACAACGGCGGGATTTTTTTTTCTGAAAAACTTTCGATTTATTCATCGACTGTCAAGGCAGTAGAAAACACTAGTAGAAGTAAAAATTACATCTCGGTCCACAGACCACCTAACATGACTGCAAGCACTAGAGCGAATCAAAGGTGTACTGCCGTCATCACCCCTTTGTCATTGGAGCCAGACAAACCTTTTGTAGTAGATAGTCGGGAAGTCGTTATGCTAAAGTTCAATAGGAACAACACGCTAGAACAGGAGCCGCCGTCAATGAAGAAAAGAATAGATCGGAATAGTCCAACCTAAAGACACACGAATGAATCTCAAGACAGGTCAAAGTTTGCTGCCCGTCCGCCAGCTTAATTATGCTAATTGTCATTGCTCTTTCCGTCCATTCTTTTTCAGTTATTTAAGCATTATACTGTGTGAATTCTCTGCGCCGTACCATTTCACTTTTGGATTCCACTAAGCTTAAACAAAGCGTGCCAACCTAGGAAGGATAAGGCGGCATTCTGATTTGATGGCTGCCGAGCTGGGCAACTCAGCAGGGGATCAAATGACGGGGTTACCCTTTTCGACAATGCTTTAAATAAATAGTTTCATTCCCAATTTATTTTAGTTATGTTTATTCTTGCTTGAAAATGTATCTCCTGCTGAGCAACCTAGTGGGGATATTTCGCCCTTCTGGCTGTTTTAGACTCTGTTCGCCACGTTTATACAGAGATGTATGAAGACCCAGGCTTTTCCTCTTCACCGTGGTTTTTCTTGTGTTGATTTAGACACATGTGCCTTGGACTTGGATTTTTCTTAACAGTTCAGAGATGGACATAGTCTCTATGATTTTGTAAGTGGCATATCATCTCCTTTATTCACATTTGTGGTTGTGACGTGGAATTCCTTGTTTCCCTTTTCTCAACCGAACAGAATTCCGGCCGGATTATATTGAATAAGCAAAATGTTGGGCTATTTACTAAAGGCTGTCTACAAAAATTCTCCATACGATTCCGTCGCAAAAAGATAGATTCTCCACACGATTATCACAGTTTGAGTTAAACACGTAGCGCCTCTGTTCTTACCTCCTTTTGTCGTGTCCATGCATTGCGGTTTGGTAGATAGTGTTGCAAAGAACATTCTATAAACAGCATTGCATCAAGATGGACTTGCCACTATTGATGATTTAATTATTCTCGTGACAGTTGTGAGGTTGTGTGCTGGGTCTCTTTTTCGACTACATAACAGGGTGGCCTCTCGTCAGCCCAACTTGAAGGATCCTCTATTTCGTAGCTTTAGTTTGCACTAGACTTGTATTTTAGTTTGTTATAGTAGCTTTGCAATAGACTAAGTTAGGTTCTCCTTTGTTTCCAGAAATGGAGTGTCCAGGTTGGGTCGAGCACATGATCTTTGCCATGCTAAGGCCTCCGATCTGCTTCTTTTGCACTCTGAAAATAAACTCCAGTCGGCTTGCTTGGATGGAACCTGCTACCTGGGCGACGGTGTCCAATAAGCCGCTCGTAGTTGCAGCCTTGTCTAAACAACTCCAAGACCTGGCTTGTACTTTTCTAAAAACATGTTGGATGTTCGTGCTTTGCTATAAACAAAAAATCCCCCGCGTGCTCGGCTTTGTTATGCACTCAAGTTGAGCTTTGCTGTGAGTTGTGACTCGTCTCATGGTTTGTGCGGTGCTATTTATTTGTTATAATATTTTTTCGAAGATCTCTACCTTTACATTAAGAAGAAAAGAATTCGCCAGTTTACAAGGAAAACCGACCGAAAACCAGTACAACAAAACTCACACCAGTCCCAAGCTTGCATACCAACGAGCTGACGAAACGACAGGGTTGCCATCCTATCTGCGACCAGGACCTGCCACTCCGGCTTACAAACCTTAGCAACGCACACAAGCCGGCCCTGAGGCCGCACTCCACACGAGCTGATGACTCTGTCGTCCACGCGACCAAATCGGACACTCAGCAACATAGAGATGCTCTTCGGAGCCGCAGCTCTGACTTCCCCACCGGCGCTGAGGCCGCTAAATTTTATAATTTATAATGATTTTTTTCTACATATAGTATTAGTGGGCAAATAGAAGCGGCGTCGGCACCCATAATAGAAAAGCCATGGCTTCGCTCACCATGCTTATGTCGTGGATCATTTGGAATAAGGTAAATGTTCGGATGATCCGTCAAAAGAGCGCCCCACCACTAATATTGCTCAACATCATCATGTGCGAGGTGAAGCTTTGGGTCACTGCCGAGGCGAAGAAACTAGGGTCAATTTTTTCTTGTGCAAGAATTAGCATTCATGTCGTATTTGCGGTTCACTTGTAACGAACTCTATCATGTTGAGTAGTAATGGATAAAAAAAAAGACTATTGTCAAGACAACATTAGTTGATATTGGTTTGTTAATTTTCCGTTTTGAGATAGTTTGTTTAATTTTTCTATATGAGCAGTGTCAATTTTATTTTTTTTACAAACGATACTTTACTTATTCATCGGTGAGAACCAATATATCAGATACAATAAACTAGACCACCTCAACCGCGGGGTTAGAAAATCTAACTAACTTAGCTATTTCATGGGCAACCTGATTACTCTCTCTATTACAATAAGCAAACAAAACATGATTAAAGTCCTGAATCATATAGTAGCAATCATCAAAGATAGCTCCCATCACTGAACTCGGTCTTCTTTCAAGGCCTATATGAGCAGGCCGGAGCTTAGTTAAGGCCAATATGGCCATGGCTTCCCAACAAAGAAATTCTTTAGATTAACTCCTTGTATATGGCACTATTTGGGCCAAAACAGACATAATGCATTAATACTCTCTTTTTTGACAATCTGATCCATTAATACTCTTGATTATCCCCATCGACTATGTTCAAGGCTCATCTAGACCCATCTCAAATCTTATTGAAGCCCCGCCACCATATATGTAACTAACGCTCATAACTCATCACAGATTCAGCGAAATAGTACGACAAGGAGGAACCTCCTCCCTCGTGCGGCGACACCGTGCCGCACCGGGGCAACCCCGTCGGCCGCCTCCATTCGCCACTAGCGACCCCCACCTCCCGCCGTCATCGCCGAGGGCGTCGCAGGCTAAGCCTGCGGGTCGCAGCGGTGGCGGCGGCAATCCTCCTCGGCTCGCGATTGGATCTGGGTGGCGGCGTTCTACTTCAGCCGGATCAAGGGCGGTGCCGCGAGCCGGCAGCGACCAGGGTCGGCGTGCTGGAGCCGGCGACGGTGAGATATCCGCGGCGGCGATTAGGTGCCCGATTTGGGCCCAGATAGGCTTCAACGAGCCACTCCACATGCTGTCATGCATCTCCGCTGATCCGGCGACGTCAAGCGGCTTCTGGGCTGGACCTGTAACACGAAGACGCGGGGGCTTCGGCCCTGGCGCAATGGTGGTGGCCATCTCCTTCGCTGGAGGTGGTTGGCCGGCTGGTTGTGGCATCTCGCATCTAGTCCCGGCGTTGAGTGGGGGTGATACTGCTGGTGAAAATAGTGCTATGACTCCGGTCATGGCGGCGATGGCGGCGTTTTCACGTCGTTATCTTTTTGAAGATATCGCCACTACAACTACCGTCGACTTGCTTGCGCTGCTCCGGGTGAGAACCTAGACCCGGTTTCCCGGTTCGGATGATGGCGACGCTGGAGGCGTCGCTCTCCCTTATGAGGGCATCGTTTTTGGTGCAGCTGCCGAATGGGGGAGACAAGTGGTGGAGCGGTGTTTCATTTACCGCATCGAAGACGACGGATCTCGGCATCGTGGCGCAGCAAGGTCTTGGCGGCTGATGTGTGATGATGGACACGCGCAGGGAGGTGGCGTTGTTTGGCGCCGTGGTGGCGTCGATGGCAGTCCTGGCAAAGTCGATGCGTCTGTACATGCTCTGAAGATGGATCGGTGGATGATGGCGGCGGCGCCCTCTAAGGGTGCACCAGACCGGTGTGACCCAGTCCCGGCATTGTGGCCTGACTGGGCCATCCGACTTTAGATGTTAGGCTTTGGTGCGATGTCTATTTGATATTTGACTGGGCTGGACCTGTAACACGGAGGAAAATATATTTGGTTGGGCGTTTCTTGCGTTATTCCGTTATTCTTGTGCCAAGTAGCCTACTAACTATACTCATCAATTTCGACACGTAGATCTGAGTGAAATTAGTCAAACTGCTAAATCTTTGACCATATGCACAAAAACCAAAACCAATCTTACCAAACAACGCAGGAAGGAGGTGCACAACTACATGTGGGAGGTATAGGGCGTGCAAATCGTGTCCTCTGATTGCACCATCTTCTGAAACAATGAAGTTGCTTTCAAAGGCGAGGATTGGCCACCATGCGCGCACCATCATGTTGGGCGGCGATTCGGCTAAAGCCTGGTATCATCGTTAGGATCGATAAGGGACACACGGAGGAGGGATAAGAGAGGAAGATCATGGACCAGAGGACTCGGGCGGATGGGGGCGAGCTAAGGAGAAGGGAGCTCAACGGAGGACGGGGGCACGCATGCGGCGGCGGAGGCGTGGGTGCGCATGTGTTTTCCCCAGATCGTGCCTGCGTGGTTATCGCGGGATGGGAGGAGGGCTTAGTTAGTTTTTTCAAAAAAAAAAAACAAAGCTGCGTGCGTGGGCTGTTTCCTTTTCTCGCCCGCGTGAAAAAAAGGAAGGGTGGGGGGAGACGGACGAAGGACGACGACGTAAGAGGAAACACGGATCACTACGTTTTTTTAAGGTAGTGTAGATACGCTAACTTCAGGAATGTTCCCCTGTTCCTAGAATGGAAAAAGCCTAGACGGAATTACGGGAAAATTGAGAATAATTCCACAAATGCGATGCCCCAAACAAGTCAAATAGATTATTCTAGTCGGCGAAAATGGAGCTAAAAGTGAGTTGTGAATTGTCTGCTCACATTTTTGGCAAAATATCTGCACAAGTGTCTATACCCTTAGAAAAAATGAGATAAAATACTTACATCATTCATTAATTAAACATAAGAGAATCGTTCAGTTAATTAACTAAAAAAGCTCCCAACATGGTACAACGAAAAATCACATACACATTGATCATGACATCACATGCATCCTTAGCGTAAACACGACCAAGACATCGGACAACACGAGATTAACGGTGCATCCATCAAGCGGCTGCAAACGCCTTTCTTATAGTGTCTCTTCTTGCTTTTGCTTCTCGAAGACTTCTCCTTTATGATGCTGGATCGAGGGCAAGCACCTACCTTCTTGCATTTGCCCATCCTTCTCCTTTAGGAGGCAACCAATCATCTTCCGAGATCCAGGGCTAGCAAGCCCCAAGTTGGTGATAAACGGGAAAGTTTTTTCTTTTTGCAAAGAGGACCTAGGGAACCGGCGCCAATGCATCAGAGGCAACGACCCCATCACCTTCAAAACCCACCCGCCCGGTGAACTCAGGTGAGTGAAAGATAAGTGGCATAGTTTTGACACCAATTTATATTATTTTTCTGGACTAATCTATTAATTCAATGCCCAGTGCCAACTATTGTTTTCTGTTGTTTTTGGAGTTTTCAGGAAAATCAATTTTATAGGACCCAAAAAATCCAAAAAAATAAGCGTGAAAATGAAGTCTAGAAGCACCCAGTAACTGACATAGGCTTGGGGGCTGCCTGTGGCCCCACGCGCCAGGGTCCCCATGGTGCTCCGATTTACCGCATCTCGGTGCCCGCTCCTTTATATACATCTGGAGACCCCTAGGATTTTATCACTGGAATTTTTTTGTCGTCGCACACCTCTGTTTCTTCGCGATTGTATCTAGAAGTCTTTTCCGGTACTCTGCGGGAGGGAAAATTCTTCATGGTGGTCATCTTCATCTACTTTAAGGCCATCATGATTGCATGCGAGCAATTTCCTTTTGACTATGGGTCAATAGTAGTTTTTTTGAGGAAACGCAGGAGAACTGTGATCTCATTGCAGGAGAAAAAGACGTAAGAACGTCAACTGTACAAAAGATTGCCTGTCACGTGAACGGGGCAAGAAAAATGAGAGAAAGTAAAAATAAGGCGGCCTGGCACTACTCTCGTAGCATCAGATGACTACCCTCGGCTAGCGCCCACAAGTTGAGCTCATCAGCGATATGTTCCAGAATCATCTCGGTGGTATGTTCTGCAGCGTTAAAGATCATGTCCGTTTCGTTCCTTCCAAATGCCCCAGAGAATAAGCAGCACGATCGATTGCGAACGCTTGACAGGCGAGGCTGACTCGCCAAGTTGTGCCAGCCAGTCCACCAGGAAGCCCCCAGCACCGGGCCAAGTCGCAGGGTTCATCGAGGGGATGGCGAAACGCACTGCTGCTGCCGCCCACAGCTGCCTCGACCAAGGGCACTGTCACGCCCAAGATGCGACCCTATCCTAAAGAAACTTGAAGGTCCCACCAAGGATAGAAGCGCATCTTGAAGACGCTTTTACAAGGTGGATATCATTACATCAACATTACATAATAGATAGGGATACATACATACGGCATACAATGCCACACGAATACAATATCATCTTACATAAGAGCACCATCTGGCTACGGATGAAACACAAACAGAAACTCAAACGACATCCACCCTGCTAGCCCAGGCTGCCGACCTGGAACCCATCCCCTGATCGAAGAAGAAGCAGAAGAAGAACTCCAACACAAGCAAACATCGCTCTCGTATCATGATCATCGCACAACCTGTACCTGCAACTGTTGTTGTAGTAATCTGTGAGCCATGAGGACTCAGCAATCCCATTACCATGGGTATCAAGACTAGCAAAGTTTAAAGGGAAAGGAAGGGGTAAAGTGATGAGGTTGCAGCAGCGACTAAGCATATATGGTGGCTAACATACGCAAGTAAGAGTGAGAAGAGAAGCAAAGGAATGGTCGTGAAGCTAGCAATGATCAAGAGGTGATCCTGAACTCCTACTTACGTCAAACATAACCCAAAACCGTGTTCACTTCCCGGACTCCACCGAAAAGAGACCATCACGGCTACACACGCGGTTGATGCGTTTTAATTCGGAACTGGTGTCAAGTTATCTACAACCAGACATTAACAAATTCCCATCTGCCCATAACCGCGGGCACGGCTTTCGAAAGTTTAAACTGTGCAGGGGTGTCCCAACTTAGCCCATGATAAGCTCTCGCGATCAACGAAGGATATACCTTCTCCCAGGAAGACCCGATCAGACTCGGAATCCCGGTTTATAAGACATCTCGACAATGGTAAAACAAGACCAGCAAAGCCGCCCGATGTGCCGACAAATCCCGATAGGAGTCGCACGTACCTCGTTCTCAGGGCACACCGGATAAGTCAAGCTACGAGTAAAACCAGCCCTCGAGTTGCCCCGTGGTGGCCCCGCAGGTTTCTCGGTTCGGACCAACACTCGAAGGAGCACTGGCCCGGGGGGCTAAAATAAAGATGACCCTCGGGCTCCGGAAACCCAAGGGAAAAAGGGCTAGGTGAGGCAAATGGTAAAACACGGGTTGGGCCTTGCCGGAGGAGTTTTATTCAAAGCGAACTGTCAAGGGGGTCCCATAAATCACCCAACCGCGTAAGGAATGCAAAATCCGGGAACATAACACCGGTATGACGGAAACTAGGGCGGCAAGAGTGGAACAAAACACCAGGCATAAGGCCGAGTCTTCCACCCTTTACCAAGTATATAGATGCATTAATAATAATATAAGAGATATTGTGATATCCCAACAAAATCCTGTTCACCATGGAGTAATCTTCAACTTCACCTGCAACTAGCAACGTTATAAGAGGGGCTGAGCAAAAACGGTAACATAGCCAAACAACGGTTTGCATAGGAAAGGTGTCAAAGGTTAGAGGTTCATGGCAATATGGGAGGCTTGAAAAACAGGTGATAGGTAGCGCATCAAAGCGATAGAACGAAGGAACTAGCATAGCAATGATAGTAGTGAGATCCAGGGTAGCGGTCATCTTGCCTGAAATCCCGCTAGGAAGAAGAACGAGTCCATGAAGAAGATGAACGGGCGTAGTCGAACGAATCCTCACAACTCCAGAACGAAACCGAAGCTAACGAGAGAAGCAAACCGGAAAGAAGCAAACAATATAGTAAACACACAAGCATAAACATGGCATGATGTACAAACAAGTATGATGCATGTCCGGTTTAAAAGGCATGGCATGGCAAAGTGCAACAAACAATACTCCAAATTAAGTGGAGCTCAATATGCAACGAGTTGCATATTGACGAAACACCACATCAATTATTTAGTTCTCTCTCTTGGTTATGTACACAACAATATTAAATGTTGCTAAACATGGCAAGAGGTGTAACATAATAAAACTACCTATCTAGGCAATTTAAATGAGGTCGGAAACAACAAACAACAATTCCGAAAAATCCTCATGTCCATATTTTAGATTTGGTACTGTTCTGCCCTAAACCATATTTTATAGTTGATAAACAGGAAAATGAAGTGCAACATTTTAAACTAGGCATTTTCCACCCCATTTACATATAAAGTTTATTTAAAACCGAGCTACGGTTATTTGGTTATGAAATAAATCATTTTAGCATGGCATTTAAGCAAAATTAAACAAACATCATTTTAAACATTTTAAACATGGATGAAAGTGGCATAATATTAATCTACACAAAATTCTAAGCATTTTACATGTTTAAATCATTTTAATCCGATGCATGGTTCATGAGTTATTAAATGCATGAACATGAGGGGTCAATTTGTAAATATGCAGTTTTCTGGATAATAGGCAAATTCGCAGAACGGGAAAAAATATGACATGGGCCAAATCTGACTGGCCCGAATGTGTACAGGAGAGGGACTGGAGGGGGGCTGCTCACATTGGGCCTGATGCGGGCTGTGGCCTAAGCGACAACTGCAGAGGCCTTTGCGGGCGAAGGGAGCTGGGCCTACGCGTGGAGCGGACGCGGTCAACGGGGCTGGGTCGAGCGCTCGTCGTCCTCCTGCTCGAAGCAGAGGATGCAGGGGGCGATGGCCACAGCCGGACTCGAGCGGCAGCGGCTGCAGGGAAGGCCGACGAGGTGGAGATGGGGCGGATCCGGCTGGCCGGCGCCGGATCCGGGCAACGACGGCGCGGACGGAGCTCAGGGGCGGCCATGGCGGCGGCGTCCTGGTTCAGAGAGAGAGAGAGATGTGGGAGGAGGGAGCAGAAGGGAGAGATGGAGGGCAGGGGCACCGCGACCTTGGCGGCGACGACAGCTTCATGGCGACGGCGAGGCCGATGGTCGACGGCGGGGACGAGCGGTGAAGGCGCTCGCCGGCGGCGGGGCGCGCTGGATCGGGAGCTCTCCTGCACGGGGAGCTTGGACGCGAGGGCGGCGGCGGCTCGGGCCCTGGATGTGCTCGGGGCGGGCTCTAGATGGGCCCTGAGGGCCGCGGCGAAGTGGGGAAGCAGGGGCGCGACGTGGCAGCGCCTGGTTGGCTGCGCGCGTCGCCGGCGGCGGGGTTGGACTATGGGGGCGTGACAAGTGGCGGCGGGGTGCTGGCTGGGCACGGATTTCGAGGATAGGAGGTGGGAGGCGGCTGGCTGATGATTGGGGGGCACGGATTTCGAGGAGGAGGGAGGAGAAGGTCAAAATGGCATGTGGGGGGTGTTTAAATAGGCAGGGGTCTAGGGTTAGGGGGATTTGCTCCGTTTTCGGACCGTTCAATTGCCATCGGATGGCTCCGGAGCGGAGAGGGTCTAGGTGAGTGGATAGTGGGCTGTGAAGAGTAGTTGGGCTGAGAGGAGAGAAGAGAAATGCAGCCCGGCAACTGTTTTCGGAGACCGAAAACGTCCGACGTAAATACCGGCAACGGTGCCGCTATATAATTAACGGTTGGGCTATCAAACGAGCTCCGAATGTGACAAAACTTGACAGGAGCTCTGTCTACACTATAATAAGATTGCACGCCAAGTTGCATCCCATTCCGAGAACATTTTTAAGCCACTTATAAAATAATATTTCGGAGGCGCCGCAGGCGCGAGCGAGTGTGGTCGGGCTCAGAACGGACAACGGAGAGAACCGGGGAAACCCGGACGGATGCAAGTTTTATGAAAACGATGCCGATGCAATGCGCATGATGCTATGAGATGAGATGCATAACAAGAACAAAATGTAAAACAACAGACAAAACCCAACCACGAAGGAAATAACATATCGCATCTCCAGAAAAGGCAAGAGTTGGAGTTACGAATATGGAAAGTTGTATCCGGGGCGTTACAACACTCCACCACTACAAGAGGATCTCGTCCCGAGATCTAGGATGGCACCAGAGAGAAACGAACGAGGAAGAGAAGAGGTAAAACTAAGTTGCTTCTTCAACCAACGAGTGAAACCACGAACCTTGAGAGGTTGAAAAGTTATGAATGATGAGTACAATGGACAAGAAAGAATTGGAACCACTCTGGTTGAAACGAGATAAACAAGGAACAAGGAAGATCAAATTCAGACAGCACTCCGGTTGAAAAGAGATAAAAGACTTGATAAGATGAAAAGAACTTGAAAAGAGGACACGACACTCTGGTTAAATGGGTAAGCAAGAAGAGAACATGATCTTGAAAAAGCGATATGATGGGTGAAGAGAGCAATATCACAATGCCTCCGGAAGAAAGAATAGAAGATAGATCATTGGAATAACAGAATAGAGAAGAAAATGCCAACTTGTTCCACAAATGAACTTGGAAAGCATACTTGCAAAGAAGGATTGAACGGAGTTGTTGGAAAATCAACAACGAAAAGCACAAGCTTGTAGTGGGATTATGGAAACATCTCAAGACTATGAGATGACATTCTGCCACTAACGAAAACAATTACTTGCTTTGAGATCGACGAAGAGATGAAAACTTCTTCCACCAAGAGGATAAAGAGCAAGCTTGGGTCAGGCATAATCACCACAAATAGCAACAACCCTTAAGTAAAGGCTTTAGGTGAAATCTGACACAAGATAACTCCAACAAAGAAATTGATTGGTCAAAAAGATCTCTTGAACGAAGAGAAAAATGATGGATTTAAAATACCTCATTCTTGACAACATCTGAATCATGAAACATGAAGGAAATTGTCAAGAGTGACATAACACCACCTCAAAAGATAAGGTAGAAAGAATTGCACTTTGGAATGCAAGATGAAGAATACTTGAACTCCTCAAAACAAAACATGTGTTGAGCACCATGTTTATTTTGAAGTATGGCTTGACGGATCATAACTTCGAGAGAAATCTTGAAGAACAATTGAAGAATGAAAAGAATCCTTGACGAACCATCATGTAGAGCTTCCATGAAGAACTTCGGTAATAAAAGGATGGTGGAAAGAAGGAGAAGTTGAAAACACAAGGTGAAGCCTTGCGATGATTTAGATGGAGCTTCGCAACGATATCACCGAGAAAACTTGGAACTCCGGAAACGAAAAGATGAAACATCTCGAACCGGGAAATGTGACATGATGAACAACTCCAGAAAGAAGAAACTAGATTACTTGGATGAAACAATAATAAGAATTACGTTATGCCTATCCTTCACCAATTTAAATTGATGACAAGCAACGGATTTGGCATACTACTTATTCTTGTAGAAAGGATTAAAATAGATATGGCGCAAACTTGGGAAGGTCTTCAACGAACCACCGGTGGGATTGGAAAGAATGAATGAATTGATATGATAACAAGAGAAGAGGAATCTTGAGCGAACCACCATACGAATTGAAAACGAACGAAGTAAAGGGGTGAATCACCGGTAAGAATTAGATAATGAATGAAGATACTAGAGGGAATTTATATACATGAGAACAAAGAGATCACGAGCTGATTAGAGAATACTTGAGCGATGCACCGGTAAGATTTGGATAACGAGAGCTGAAGGTTGAGAATGAGTAATATTCAGATATGATGGCATTCGGATTATGAAGAAAGGAAGCAACTCCTGAAATGCATTGAATGGTTGAAAAGAATTCTCACAATCGAAAACAATTATGAGAGGATTACATAAGCTAGAACTATGAATCTTCAAGAGAATGGACCAAGATTTAGAGGAAAGACTCTTCTTCGGTCTTCAAATGTTGAGAATGATGACGAGAACCACCACCAAATTGTTGAGAAACTCCGGAAGGATTAAAAGAGGAAAGGTTGAGCCAAAGATGAAAAGAATTTGAAAGATCTTGGAGAAAGACATATGACTGATGATAACCCATTCTTACGTCAAACTTTGAAAAGAATTTGGGAATAGCTCCGGGAAAATTAGAAGAGTCAGGTAAGATCCTGGAAAAAGACCTGTGGGTTAGGGCCCACTCAAAAGAAAACACCGTTGAACGATTTTGAAGAGAGATTGAACCGGTTGAATTAAATGGCTTGAATGAGATAACAATCTCAAAATATCTTGAACGGATTGAGAATGGAAACACAAGTCTTGTGAAATATCTTCAGCACTCCGAGACAAATGAATAGGAAGAAATGAATGATTAAGAGGTGCATCGGCATGAGAAAGCATTAGAAATGAGGAAAGGAATATGATGAATATCAAAAGCTTGAATTGGATCCACCGGAGAAGAAACAACAATGAAGGATGATGAACTTGAAACTGTTGAGCATCTTCATGGGAAATCACCGGATAAGAACATTGAAAGAAAAGAATGAAGAGACTTCCCACAAATAAAAGGATACATGATTAAGAAATTTGAGTCCTTGAAGAAAAAGGGTGGGAGGGCGGGAAAACAAAGGCAACTTGGGGACGGATGAAACAAACACCGGTGAGAAAACTTAGAATTGATCTCCCAAATGTTGAAATGATCGGGTCCACTTGAAGAGAAGCACACCGGTTGGAAAAGAGTTGACATGACAACCTCAGTGATCAAGAAGGATTAGTACTCCCATAGAAATATGAGAACACCACTTGAAAGGTATGGAATCAACACTTGACTTTGAAGCAACTCGAATACCACAAATAAAACAAAACAAAGGATTTGGCTTGCAGAATAAGCTGGAACAAATACATATGATAGAGATTTACCCAATCCCATATCATGCATCCGTCGGAAAGATATTCTAGGAGCTACTTGAATTCCCACCTATAAAACTCCCGAAACTTTCTGGTTATGCAATCTGGTGTTGGGGATACAGGGGAAGCAATAAATATCTCACCCAAACTAACAATACCTACATCCAAGCTGTATCCATCCGTCAACACATAACCAAGAAACCTTCGGAAATCGTGTACCTCAACCTTCGAAAAGCATCCGTTATACGAGCTATGGCAATACTCCCGAACTCCCGCCCTAGTATTGGGTGGCGTCGAGGTTATCTCACCAACAACTGCATAAAAGAGATTTTCGATGTCGGCAAAACTCAGGTATTCCAGAACTGCAACGATAAAATTGTGACGACAACACCTCGGAGCTCAACTCCCCGGGTCACTGCCACATAAAAGACAGGAGGCACCAAGAACAATGTTCTCGTCATAAGAATATCGGAACGATCCCAAGATACCCGCGTGATCCTAATTTTTTTTAGTGAAATTTGAGGAGAGGAAAGACAAAACATCTACGTCAAGAGTCCTCACCAGAGCGACGAAGGGGGCTGAGGAGTAAAAAGAATCCTACTCTCCGATATATATAATCCTAAGACTCAAAACATTTTTCTTCTAGACTCAACAACGGCCAACAATCAAGGGGGCTCCTATGGTCGGTCGAGGCTCTGATTACCAACTTGTCACGCCCAAGATGCAACCCTATCCTAAAGGAACTCGATGGTCCCACCAAGGATAGAAGCGCATCTTGAAGACGCTTTTGCAAGGTGGATATCATTACATCAACATTACATAATAGATAGGGATACATACATACGGCATACAATGCCACACGAATACAACATCATCTTACATAAGAGCACCATCTGACTACAGATGAAACACAAACAAAAACTCAAACGACATCCACCCTGCTAGCCCAGGCTGCCGACCTGGAACCCATCCCCTGATCGAAGAAGAAGCAGAAGAAGAACTCCAACACAAGCAAACATCGCTCTCGCATCATGATCATCGCACAACCTGTACCTGCAACTGTTGTTGTAGTAATCTGTGAGCCATGAGGACTCAGCAATCCCATTACCATGGGTATCAATACTAGCAAAGCTTAAAGGGAAATGAAGGGGTAAAGTGGTGAGGTTGCAGCAGCGACTAAGCATATATGGTGGCTAACATACGCAAGTAAGAGCGAGAAGAGAAGCAAAGCAACGGTCGTGAAGCTAGCAATGATCAAGAGGTGATCCTGAACTCCTACTTACGTCAAACATAACCCAAAACCGTGTTCACTTCCCAGACTCCACCGAAAAGAGACCATCACGGCTACACACGCGGTTGATGCGTTTTAATTCGGATCTGGTGTCAAGTTATCTACAACCGGACATTAACAAATTCCCATCTGCCCATAACCGCAGGCATGACTTTCAAAAGTTTAAACCCTGCAGGGGTGTCCCAACTTAGCCCATGATAAGCTCTCGCGATCAACGAAGGATATACCTTCTCCCAGGAAGACCCGATCAGACTCGGAATCCCGGTTTACAAGACATCTCGACAATGGTAAAACTAGACCAACAAAGCCGCCCGATGTGCCGACAAATCCCGATAGGAGTCGCACATACCTCGTTCTCAGGGCACACTGGATAAGTCAAGCTACGAGTAAAACCAGCCCTCGAGTTGCCTCGTGGTGGCCCGCAGGTTGCTTGGTTCGGACCAACACTCGAAGGAGCACTGGCCCGGGGGGGCTAAAATAAAGATGAACCTCGGGCTCCGGAAACCCAAGGGAAAAAGGGCTAGGTGAGGCAAATGGTAAAACCAAGGTTGGGCCTTGCTGGAGGAGTTTTATTCAAAGCGAACTGTCAAGGGGGTCCCATAAATCACCCAACCGCGTAAGGAACACAAAATCCAGGAACATAACACCGGTATGACGGAAACTAGGGCGGCAAGAGTGGAACAAAACACCAGGCATAAGGCCGAGTCTTCCACCCTTTACCAAGTATATAGATGCATTAATAATAATATAAGAGATATTGTGATATCCCAACAAAATCCTGTCCACCATGGAGTAATCTTCAACTTCACCTGCAACTAGCAACGCTATAAGAGGGGCTGAGCAAAAGCGGTAACATAGCCAAACAACGGTTTGCATAGGAAAGGTGTCAAAGGTTAGAGGTTCATGGCAATATGGGAGGCTTGAAAAACAGGTGATAGGTAGCGCAGCAAAGCGATAGAACGAAGTAACTAGCATAGCAATGATAGTAGTGAGATCCAGGGTAGCGGTCATCTTGCCTGAAATCTCGCTAGGAAGAAGAACGAGTCCATGAAGAAGATGAACGGGCGTAGTCGAATGAATCCTCACAACTCCGGAACGAAACCGAAGATAACGAGAGAAGCAAACCGGAAAGAAGCAAACAACATAGTAAACACACAAGCATAAACATGGCATGATGCACAAACAAGTATGATGCATGTCCGGTTTAAAAGTAATGGCATGGCAAAGTGCAACAAACAATACTACAAATTAAGTGGAGCTCAATATGCAACGAGTTGCATATTGACGAAACACCACATCAATTATTTAGTTCTCTCTCTCTCTCTCTCTCGGTTACGTACACAACAATATTAAATGTAGCTAAACATGGCAAGAGGTGTAACATAATAAAACTACCTATGTAGGCAATTTAAATGAGGCCGGAAACAACAAACAACAATTCCGAAAAATCCTCATGTCCATATTTTAGATTTGGTACTGTTCTGCCCTAAACCATATTTTATAGTTGATAAATAGGAAAATTAAGTGCAACATGTTAAACTAGGCATTTTTCCACCCCATTTACATATAAAGTTTATTTAAAACCGAGCTACGGTTATTTAGTTATGAAATAAATCATTTTAGCATGGCATTTAAGCAAAATTAAACAAACAACATTTTAAACATATTAAACATGGATGAAAGTGGCATAATATTAATCTACACAAAATTCTAAGCATTTTACATGTTTAAATCATTTTAATCCGATGCACGGTTCATGAGTTATTAAATGCATGAACATGAGGGGTCAATATGTAAATATGCAGTTTTCTGGATAATAGGAAAATTCGCAGAACGGGAAAAAATATGACATGGGCCGAATCTGACTGGCCCGAATGTGTACAGGAGAGGGACTGGAGGGGGGCTGCTCACATTGGGCCTGATGCGGGCTGTGGCCTAAGCGACAACTGCAGAGGCCTTTGCGGGCGAAGGGAGCTGGGCCTGCGCGTGGAGCGGACGCGGTCAACGGGGCTGGGTCGAGCGCTTGTCGTCCTCCTGCTCAAAGTCGAGCATGCAGGGGGCGATGGCCACGGCCGGACTCGAGCGGCAGCGGCTGCAGGG
Source organism: Triticum aestivum (assembly GCF_018294505.1). NCBI lineage: Eukaryota > Viridiplantae > Streptophyta > Magnoliopsida > Poales > Poaceae > Triticum > Triticum aestivum. Next base: position 452,344,351 of record NC_057798.1, read on the forward strand.
AAGGCCGGCGAGGTGGAGATGGGGCGGATCCGGCTGGCCGGTGCCGGATCCGGGCAACGACGGCGCAGACGGAGCTTAGGGGCGGCCATGGCGGCGGCGTCCTGGTTCAGAGAGAGAGAGAGATGTGAGAGGAGGGAGCAGAAGGGAGAGATGGAGGGCAGGGGCACCGCGACCTGGGCGGCGACGACAGCTTCATGGCGACGGCGAGGCCGATGGTCGGCGGCGGGGACGAGCGGTGAAGGCGCTCGCCGGCGGCGGGGCGCGCTGGATCCGGAGCTCTCCTGCATGGGGAGCTCGGACGCGAGGGTGGCGGCTCGGGCCCTGGATGGGCTCGGGGCAGGCTCTAGATGGGCCCTGAGGGCCGCGGCGAAGTGGGGAAGCAGGGGCGCGACGTGGCAGCGCCTGGTTGGCTGCGCGCGTCGCCGGCGGCGGGGTTGGACTATGGGGGCGCGACAAGTGGCGGCGGGGTGCTGGCTGGGCATGGATTTTGAGGAGAGGAGGTGGGAGGCGGCTGGCTAATGATTGGGGGGCACGTATTTCGAGGAGGAGGGAGGAGAAGGCCAAAATGGCATGTGGGGATGTTTAAATAGCCAGGGGTCTAGGGGTAGGGGGATTTGCTCCATTTTTGGACCGTTCGATCGCCATCGGATGGCTCCGGAGCGGAGAGGGTCTAGGTGAGTGGATAGTGGGCTGTGAAGAGTAGTTGGGCTGAGAGGAGAGAAGAGAAATGCAGCCCGGCAACTGTTTTCGGACACCGAAAACGTCCGACGTAAATACCGGCAACGGTGCCGCTATATAATTAACGGTTGGGCTATCAAACGAGCTCCAAATGTGACGAAACTTGACAGGCGCTTTGTCTACACTATAATAAGATCACACGCCAAGTTGCATCCCATTCCGAGAACATTTTTAAGCCACTTATAAAATAATATTTCGGAGGCGCCGCGGGCGCGTGCGAGTGTGGTCGGGCTCAGAACGGACAACGGAGAGAACCGGGGAAACCCGGACGGATGCAAGTTTTATGAAAACGATGCCGATGCAATGCGCATGATGCTATGAGATGAGATGCATAACAAGAACAAAATGCAAAACAACAGACCAAACCCAACCACGGAGGAAATAACATATTGCATCTCCGGAAAAGGCAAGAGTTGGAGTTACGAATATGGAAAGTTGTATCCGGGGCGTTACAGGCACTCTTGGAACAGATGCACGTTGGTTTCTAGGTTGTGACGGCAGAGCGGACAGAAGTAGTTATTGGGCCATTGCCGCGCCAAAAGCCGATCAGCTGTGAGCAGTCTGTTGATAGACAAAAGACATGTGAATAGCTTAATTTTGGTGGGAGCCCACACCTTCCAAATGATCTCGGTGATAGGCGATCTGGTAGAGCCCAGGAATTGCAGGTTGTATGCCGACGCCGTGGTGAATTTCCTAGACTCAGTGAGGTTCCAGGAGAATTCATCTTTCCCCGCAGAGAGCAGGCAGGCCGCGGAGATGTTGGAAATATTCCCTAGCGGCAATAATAAAGTTGCTATTATCATATTTCCGTGTTCTCGATAATGGTTTATCCTCCATGCTATAATTGTATTAAACGGGAACTCAAATACATGTGTGGATACAGAAACAAACACTATGTCTCTAGTGAGCCTCTACTAGACTAGCTCGTTTATTAAAGATGGTTAAGGTTTCCTAACCATAGACATGAGTTGTCATTTAATAACGGATCACATCATTAGGAGAATGATGTGATGGACAGACCCGATTGTAAGCTTAGCATTTTGATCGTGTCACTAAGTTCTAATTGTTATTGCTTTCTTAATGTCAAGTACCTTTTACTTAGACCATGAGATCGTGCCACTCCCTAATACCAGAAGAATGCTTTGTGGGTATCAACCATCACTTCATCACTGGGTGATCATAAAGGTGCTCTTCGGGTATTTTGGAAGGTACTAGTTGGGTTGCATGGATCAAAGTTGGGATTGGCCTCTCCATATGACGGAGAGATATCTTTGGGCCCCCTCGGTAATACAACATCCAAAGTAGCGTGCAAGCATGTGAATAATGGGTTTAGTCATGGGGACATTGCATTACAAAATGAGTAAAGAGAACTTGCCGATAACAAGATTGAACTAGGTACGGTGATCCCGACAATTGAATCTCGAGCAATTAAAATATTGCGAGACAAAGGAATGGAATATGTGGGAGTCATTGTGGTTCATTGAATATGTGGGAGTCATTATGGGCACCCACGTTCCACTATTGAGTCCTGACCATGTCTGCATGTTCTCAAACCCTTAGGGTCACACACTTAATGGTTGGTAACGCTAGGGTAGTAATGGGATATTCATAATGGTGAGATCGAAGAGAGTTCAGAGTCTCGGATGGGATCCGAGATATCATGAGGAGCTTCAGAATGGTCCAAAGATAAAGCTCCATATAAGGAAAGTGGTTTCAGGGTTTCAAAAAATGTTCGGATTTTTCAGTATTGTACCAGGAAGGTTCTATAAAGTTCCATAGTAGGGCCCACATGCATGGAGGGTGTTGGGAAATGTAGTAGAAAACAAAAAATCACGCCTACGCACAACCAAGATCAATATGAAGATGCATAACGGGTTGGGATCATGATCGTTACTGTCACCGAGTTGCAGCGGAAGAAGAATGTGTCGGTGTAGATCATACTTGGAGTCCTTAGAACCGTCCATGAACGATCCCGCAAACCTCCCACGAACAGTCCCTTGAAGTAAAGACCGAAAGCATGGCCTCTCTACTTGGTTGCAAGCATGAAACCTTCATGATCCGGCAGCGCTTCATCGTCCGAAGCTGATCATCGCCGGAGAATTAGAGGGAGGAGATTAGAACCACATGGGGCTTCTAATTATGAGGATTAGAGGATTAGTCTAGCTCTAATTAGTCAACTAGGACCAACTAGAACTAGAACTACAAGAACTAGAGGAGGCTCCAAAACCTGTATATTGAAAGAGCACAAATCCTCATGTATATATAGGTTGGAGGGGAGAGGGAGGACTGCCACTAAGGGGGAAGGAGTTCCCCTTGGTGTGCTAGCCAAAGGAGGGGAGGAGGAATCCTCCCCCTCTCCAATTCGGCCTAAGGAAGGGGGCGCCTCCCCCACTTGGGCCATTGTGGCCCAAGTTTCCTTCCACCTCTTGGCGTTTTAATGCCAGTTGATATTAACTTAAATATAAAATAGTTCTAAATATTTTTAGATCATTCTATATAGAATTTAACATCCCTGAAAACACTAGTTCTAAATATATATATACGTTAATATCTGGTATTACCCTATACTCTCTGAAACCCTTCTGGTAACCCCGAAACGCTTCCGGATCCTCTTGCAACTATTTCGAATATTAATGAAGCAATTCCAAAAATATATTCTCATCACTCACATCCTACTAACACTCAGTAGATCGTGGTTTCCTTAACCTTGTGACCCCGTAGGTTTGATAGCTTATAGACATGAACGATACCCCTTTGTTCAATGATCGAGCGGAACCGTGGATGTCCATATCGATCCCTATGAGAACACGAATGATATTCGAGTGGACCTTTGGTTATCATGTGATGTTCCCATTGCTTCGCGATACTTTACAAAAGTTGGGATGCATCGGTATCCTCTTGAGTCAACACATGCTCACTATATCGAAATCCTCGTTACCGGTTTTGTTCCCTTTTTCTTGTTGTTGTGTTCCGGCATCCCTGTGACGTAGTCACCTGTATCTAGCCAGACGATGATGGACTCCATCACACCTAGAGGGCCCTAAGAATATCTCTCCATCATTGGAGGAGCAAGTCCCACCTCTCGGGTTATCTAGTCCATTTTCAGACTTTTCGATGAACCTGTAAGTTGTTGTTATGATCAGCGTGTTACAGGTGACATTTGAGCAATCCCAAATCTCATTGTATGGTAAGAAGTGGCTACTATGATCTCATGGCCTAAGGAGCAAAATCACAAGTTAACACTCTGTGTTATTACAATTGATTATAGACGATATTACTTAATTCATAACAGGCAAGCACTACTGCAGGATGCTGCTAACGCGACACTACGATCAGAGACCCTTTGACGAAACTGTGTGTGATGCATTAATCACAAATGGTGATGTAAAGAAGCTGTCAAAAAGATATAAAATGTTTGCGATGAAGGATACATCAAACAAGGTTCAAATTTTAGTTGCGTGTGCGATGCGGGGCATACGGTTCAATTCAATGAACTGTTTGCGATGAGGCATAACAAAAGAAACCGATAGCCAGATGAAGGCGTGTGCGACATACATCATACAGTTCACTCAGATAAACTTTTTGTGATCAGGCAGAACAACAGAAACGGGCAGCCAGATGAAGGTATGTGCGATATATGTCATACAGTTCACTCGGATGAACTGTTTGTGATTAGGCAACACAAAAGAAACGGTCAGCCAGATTAAGGTGTGTGCAATATACGGCATATGGTTCACTCGGATGAACTATTTTTGATTAGGCAACGCAACAGAAACGGTCCAGCCAGATCAAGGTGTGTGCAATGGAGGACATACAGTTCATTCCGATAAACTGTTTGTGTTGAGCCAAGAGAATAGAAATGTTTCACATAAACAAGATGTGTGTGATACGCGGCAAACATCCAATTACATAGGTGGCTAGTACACACATGACATTTCCACACACCAAAGTAAACTATTACATGCATAATTAACTAGGATAAACGATCATCTAATCATCATCTACTTCTTGTGACGCTTGCCGCCACTGCTCTACTAGGATAAACGAAACAATATTCTTTACTGTGAAAGTGTGCTGTGTTGGGCACACAAGTATATGGATCGTAGCCTTGGGCGAGCAATGTGCCCGCACACGTCGTGCTAGCTCGATGTTCCTTCTATGCTAAGTTTCCATTAATTGATGCCGTTTTATGAACACACTGCCGTTTCCCACCATTTCCACACTGGTTTCCCGCCACCCAGCGATATTGCCACTGTTCAAGAATTCATCCGATTAATCAGTTAATGGGCCAGTTAATCGCTACTTGTAGGGTGACCGAATCGAATAACACCTATTCATCGTGTTAACTTGTCAGGCCGATTAATTGGCCATTAGACCGATTAGTCATTTGTTAGGCCGATTAATCGTTGATGACCCATTAACTTGTGGGCAAACAAAGCCTAATTTTTTTCCTGCAACCCCCCCTCTCGGTCCTCAATAGCTAGAGTTCGACCAAACAATAGAATTTTTTGGTATATTACATAGCTGAGAGCATGAGTGTATGGTATAATACATAAAAAACTAGATATATGTTGGGAGTTCCTATTTAATATACCGATTAATGGTTGACTGATTAATCCAGTTAATAGGCCAATTCACTGATTAGTCACTACCCCCAAGCCGATCGAGCAGCTACCACTTACCGATTTCCTAAACAATGGATATTGCACATAAACCTAGGCGGTGCACGACACATGGAGGCAACAAGTGCAGCCCGTAGAACATCCACCTTTTCCAAGCATGCTAACCCACCAAAGCGCCACCTCTGCCATCAACCTCGTCGATGAGGAAAATGAGAAGGCACCACGGCCCGTCGAGGCCGAGGTGCTCCCCGACAATGCGATGGACGATACCGTGATGTGTGTCATCGCCAGGGTTGAGCAGACCCTTGGCGCATGGCGCTTCAAAGCCGCGGATCAAGATAGGCATGTCAGCGCCGAGAGGCTCAGCTTGCCGCACAACATGATCGATGGCTGCTACTTCTTGAGCTTGTGTTGGTTTTTCCCTTTAAGAGGAAAGGGGGATGCAACAAAGTAGAGATAAATATTTCCCTCAGTTTGAGAACAAAGGAACCAATCCAGTAGGAGACAATGCACAAATCACCGAATACCTGCACAAACAATCAAGCAAACTTGCACCCAATGCGATAAAGGGGTTGTCAATCCCTTCACGGTTACTTGCAAAAGTGAGATCTGATAGAGATAGATAAACGATAAAGTAAATATTTTTGGTATTTTTGGTTTATAGATCGGAAAGTAAAATATTGCAAGAATAGTAGATCGGAAACTAATATTGTAGATCAGAGACTTGTATGATGGGAAATAGACCCGGGGGCCATAGGTTTCACGAGAGGCTTCTCTCAAGATAGCAAATAATATGGTGGGTGAACAAATTACTGCCGAGCAATTGATGGAAAAGTGCAAAGTTATGATGATATCTAAGGCAATGATCATGAATATAGGCATCACGTCCGTCTCAAGTAGACCGAAACGATTCTGCATCTACTACTATTACTCCACAGATCAACCGCTATCCAGCATGCGTCTAGAGTATTAAGTTCATAAAGAACAAAGTAATGCATGAAGTAAGATGACATGATGTAGATGAATTAACTAAAGAAATATGATGAAAACCCCATCTTTTTATCCTCGATGGCAACAATACAATACGTGCCTTGCTGCCCCTACTATCACTAGGAAAGGACACCGCAAGATTGAACCCAAATCTAAATACTTCTCCCATTGCAAAAAAAAACCAATCTAGTTGGCCAAACCAAACAAATAATTCGCAGAGACTTGCAAAGATATCAAATCATGCATATAAGAATTCAGAGAAGGTTCAAATAATATTCATAGATAAGCTGATCATAAATCCACAATTCATCGGATCTCGGCAAACACACCACAAAAAATTATTACATCGAATAGATCTCCAAGAACATCAAGGAGAACATGGTATTGAGAATCAAAGAGAGAGAAGAAGACATCTAGCTACTAGCTATGGACCCGTTGGTCTGAGGTAAACTGCTCATGGTTCATCAGAAGGGCAATAGAGTTGATGTAGGAGCCCTTTGTGGTCGAATCCCCCTCCGCCAGGATGACGGACGACGGAAAAGGCCCCTAGATGGGATCTCACGGGTACAAAAGGTTGCAGCGGCGGAAAAGTGTTTTCGTGGATGCCCCTGTTGGTTTGGGGATATATGGGAATATATAGGCGAAAGAATTAGGTCAGGAGGGTAATGAGGGGCCCACGAGGGTGGGGGCGCGCCCTCCGTCCTTATGGCCGCCTCGTGGCTCCGACTTCATCTCCAAGTCTCCTGTTGTCTTCTGGTCCAAGAAAAATTATCGCGAAGGTTTCATTCCGTTTGGACTCTGTTTGGTATTCCTTTTCTGCAAAACTCAAAAACAAGGAAAAAACAGAAACTGGCACTAGGCTCTAGGTCAATAGGTTAGTCCCAAAAATAATATAAAATAGCATATTAATGCATATAAAACATCCAAAACAGATAATATAATAGAATGGGACAATAAAAAAAATTATAGATACGTTGGAGATGTATCAAGCATCCCCAAGCTTAATTCCTGCTCGTCCTCGAGTAGGTAAATGATAAAAACAAATTTTTTGATGTCAAATGCTACCTAACATATTTGTCCATGTAATTTTCTTTGTTGTGGCATGAATGTTCAGATCCATCAGATTCAAAACAAAAGTTTAATATTGACATAAAAACAATAATACTTCAAGCATACTAACAAAGCAATTATGTCTTCTCAAAATAACATGGCCAAAGAAAGCTTATCCCTACAAAATCATATAGTCTGGCTATGCTCCATCTTCATCACACAAAATATTTAAATCATGCACAACCCTGATGACAATCCAAGCAATTGTTTCATACTTTTGATGTTCTCAAACTTTTTCAACTTTCACGCAATACATGAGCGTGAGCCATGGACATAGCACTATAGGTGGAATATAATATGGTGGTTGTGGAGAAGACAAACAGAGGGAGATAATCTCACATCAACTAGGCATATCAATGGGCTATGGAGATGCCCATCAATATATATCAATGTGAGTGAGTAGGGATTGCCATGCAACAGATGCACTAGAGCTATAAGTTTATGAAAGCTCAAAAAGAAAACTAAGTGGGTGTACATCCAACTCGCTTGCTCACGAAGACCTAGGGAAATTTGAGAAAGCCCATCATTGGAATATACAAGCCAAGTTCTATAATGAAAAATTCCCACTAGCATATGGAAGTGATATCATAGGAGACTCTCTATCATGAAGATCATGGTGCTACTTTGAAGCACAAGTGTGGAAAAAGGATAGTAACATTTCCCCTTCTCTCTTTCTCTCTCATTTTTTTATTTGGGCCTTTCTCTCTCTCTTTTTTTTCTTTTTTTATTTTTCGTCCAGAGTCTCGTCCCGACTTGTGGGGGAATCATAGTCTCCACCATCCTTTCCTCACTGGGACAATGCTCTAATAATGAAGATCGTCACACTTTTATTTACTTACAACTCAAGAATTACAACTCGATACTTAGAACAAAATATTACTCTATATGAATGCCTCCGGCGGTATACCGGGATGTGCAATGAATCAAGAGCTACATGTATGAAAGAATTATGATAGGTGGCTTTGCCACAAATACGATGTCAACTACATGATCATGCAAAGCAATATGACAATGATGGTGCGTGTCATAATAAACTGAATGGTGGAAAGTTGCATGGCAATATATCTCGGAATGGCTATGAAAATGCCATAATAGGTAGGTATGGTGACTGTTTTGAGGAAGGTATATGGTGGGTGTGTGGTACCGAAAAAAGTTGCGTCACTAGAGAGGCTAGCAATGGTGGAAGGGTGAGAGTGCGTATAATCCATGGACTCAAGATTAGTCATAAAGAACTCACATACTTATTGCAAAAATCTATTAGTTATCAAAACAAAGTACTACGCGCATGCTCCTAGGGGGATAGATTGGTAGGAAAAGGCCATCTCTCATCCCCAACCGCCACTCATAAGAAAGACAATCAAAAAATAAATCATGCTCCGACTTCATCACATAACGGTGCACCATACGTGCATGCTACGGGAATCACTAACCTCAACACAAGTATCTCCCAAATTTACAATTACTCACTAGCATGACTCTAATATCACCATCTTCATATCTCAAAACAATCATAAAGAATCAAACTTCTCATAGTATTCAATGCACTTTATATGAAAGTTTTTATTATATCCCTCTTGGATGCCTATCATATTAGGACTAAATTTATAACCAAAGAAAACTACCATGCTGTTTAAATACTCTCAAAATAATATAAGTGAAGCATGAGAGTTCATCAATTTCTATAAAATAAAACCACCGCCGTGCTCTAAAAAGATATAAATGAAGCACTAGAGCGATATTGCCTAGCTCAAAAGATATAAGTGAAGTGTTGGAAATATGCCCTAGAGGTAATAATAAAATGATTATTATTATATTTCCTTGTTCATGATAATTGTCTGTTATTCATGCTATAATTGTGTTATCCGGAAATCGTAATACATGTGTGAATACATAGACCACAACATGTCCCTAGTAAGCCTCTAGTTGACTAGCTCATTGATCAATAGATAGTCATGGTTTCCTGACTATGGACATTGGATGTCATTGATAACGGGATCACATCATTAGGAGAATGATGTGATGGACAAGACCCAATACTAAGCATAACACAAGATCGTGTAGTTCGTTTGCTAGAGCTTTTCCAAATGTCAAGTATCTTTTCCTTAGACCATGAGATCGTGTAACTCCCGGATATCGTAGGGGTGCTTTGGGTGTACCAAACGTCACAACGTAACTGGGTGACTATAAAGGTATACTACGGGTATCCCCAAAAGAATCTGTTGGGTTGACACGGATCGAGACTGGGATTTGTCACTCCGTATGATGGAGAGGTATCTCTGGGCCCACTCGGTAATGCATCAACATAATGAGCTCAATGTGACTAAGTGTTTGGTCACGGGATCATGCATTATAGTACGAGTAAAGTGACTTGCCGGTAACAAGATTGAACAAGGTATTGGGATACCGATGATCGAATCTCGGGCAAGTAACATACCGATTGGGGCCACCGGGTGGGGCCACCTATCCCGGAGGTCCCAGTGGGCTGAAGTGGGAAGGGAACCAGCCCCTGGTGGGCTGGTACGCCCCCCTTTGGGCCTCCCCTGCGCCTACGGTTGGAAACCCTAGGGGTGGGGGGGGGGGGCGCCCCACTTGACTTGGGGGGCAAGCCCCCCCTAGGCCGCCGCCCCCCTTGAGATGGGATCTCTAGGGGGCCGGTGCACCCCCTAGGCCCCCTATATAAAGAGGGGGGAAGGGAGGGCAGCTGACCCCTAGTCCTTGGCGCCTCCCTCTCCCCCCGTACCACCTCTCCCTCTCGCTGAGCTTGGCGAAGCCCTACCGAGATCACCGCTGCTTCCACCACCACGCCGTCGTGCTGCTGGATCTCCATCAACTTCTCCTTCCCCCTTGCTGGATCAAGAAGGAGGAGACATATTCCCCAATCGTACGTGTGTTGAACACGGAGGTGCTGTTCGTTCAGCACTAGGATCTTCGGTGATTTGAATCACAACGAGTACGACTCCCTCAACCCCGTTCTCTTGAACGCTTCCGCCCGCGATCTACAAGGGTATGTAGATGCACTCCTCTCTCTCATTGCTAGATGACTCCATAGATTGATCTTGGTGAAGCGTAGAAATTTTTTATTTTCTGCAACGTTCCCCAATAGTGGCATCATGAGCTAGGTCTATGCGTAGTTTTCTTTGCACAAGTAGAACACAAAATTGTTGTGGGCTTAGATGTTATCAATTTTCTTTCCACTACTAGTCTTATCTTGTTTCGGCAGCATCGTGGGATGAAGCGGCCCGGACCGACCTTACACGTACGCTTACGTGAGACAGGTTCCACCGACTGACATGCACTAGTTGCATAAGGTGGCTAGCGGGTGTCTGTCTCTCCCACTTTAGTCGGATCGGATTCGATGAAAAGGGTCCTTATGAAGGGTAAATAGAAATTGGCATATCACGTTGTGGCTTTTACGTAGGTAAGAAACATTCTTGCTAGAACCCTATTGCAGCCACCTAAAACATGCAACAACAATTAGAGGACGTCTAACTTGTTTTTGCAGCATATGCCTTGTGATGTGATATGTCCAAAAGGTTGTGATGAATGATATATATGTGATGTATGAGATCATGTTCTTGTAATAGCAATCACGACTTGCATGTCGATGAGTATGACAACCTGCAGGAGCCATAGGAGTTGTCTTAATTATTGTATGACCTGTGTGTCAATGATTAAACGCCGTGTAATTACTTTACTTTATTGCTAAACCGTTAGCCATAGTAGTAGAAGTAATAGTTGGCGAGCAACTTAATGGATACACGATGATGGAGATCATGATGATGGAGATCATGGTGTCATGCCGGTGACGAAGATGATCATGGCGCCCCGAAGATGGAGATCAAAGGAGCTATATGATATTGGCCATATCATGTCACTATTTGATTGCATGTGATGTTTATCATGTTTTTGCATCTTATTTGCTTAGAATGACGGTAGTAAATAAGATGATCCCTCCTAATAATTTCAAGAAAGTGTCCCCCCTAACTGTGTGCCGTTGTAAAAGTTCGTTGTTTCGAAGCACCACGTGATGATTGGGTGTGATAGATTCCAACGTCCACATACAACGGATGTAAGACAGATTTACACATGTAAAACACTTAGGTTAACTTGACGAGCCTAGCATGTACAGACATGACCTCGGAACACAAGAGACTGAAAGGTCGAACAAGAGTCGTATGGAAGATACGATCAACATGGAGATGTTCACCAATGATGACTAGTCCGTCTCACGTGATGATCGGACACGGCCTAGTTGACTCGGATCATGTATCACTTAGATGACTAGAGGGATGTCTAATCTGAGTGGGAGTTCCTTGAATAATTTGATTAGATGAACTTAATTATCATGAACTTAGTCTAAAAACCTTTGCAAAATGTCTTGTAGATCAAATGGCCAACGCTCATGTCAACCTCAACTTCAACGCGTTCCTAGAGAAAACCAAGCTGAAAGATGATGGCAGCAACTATACGGACTGGGTACGGAACGTGAGGATCATCCTCATAGCTGCCAAGAAAGCATATGTCCTAGAAGCACCGCTAGGTGAAGCACCCATCCTAGAGAACCAAGACATTATGAACGCTTGGCAGTCACGTGCTGATGATTACTCCCTCGTTCAGTGCGGCATGCTTTACAGCTTAGAACCGGGGCTCCAAAAGCGTTTTGACCAACACGGAGCATATGAGATGTTTGATGAGCTGAAAATGGTTTTCCAAGCTCATGCCCGGGTCGAGAGATATGAAGTCTCCGACAAGTTCTATAGTTGTAAGATGGAGGAAAATAGTTCTGTCAGTGAGCACATACTCAAAATGTCTGGGTTGCACAACCGCTTGTCCCAGCTGGACATTAACTTCCCAGACGAGGCGGTCATTGACAGAATCCTTCAGTCGCTCCCACCTAGCTACAAGAGCTTTGTGATGAACTACAATATGCAGGGGATGGTGAAAACTATTCCTGAAGTATTTTCAATGCTGAAATCAACGGAGGTGGAAATCAAAAAGGAGCATCAAGTGTTGATGGTCAATAAAACCACTAGTTTCAAGAAAGGCAAGGGTAAGAAGAACTTCAAGAAGGACGGCAAGGGAGTTGCCGCGCTCGGTAAGCCAGTTGCCGGGAAGAAGCCAAAGAATGGACCCAAGCCTGAGACTGAGTGCTTTTATTGCAAAGGGAAGGGTCACTGGAAGCGGAACTGCCCCAAATACTTAGCGGACAAGAAGGTCGGCAACACTAAAGGTATATGTGATATACATGTAATTGATGTGTACCTTACCAGTACTCGTAGTAGCTCCTGGGTTTTTGATACCGGTGCGGTTGCTCATATTTGTAACTCAAAATAGGAGCTGCGGAATAAGCGGAGACTCGCGAAGGATGAGGTGATGATGCGCGTCGGGAATGGTTCCAAGGTCGATGTGATCGCCGTCGGCATGCTACCTCTACATTTACCTACGGGATTAGTTTTAAACCTCAACAATTGTTATTTAGTGCCAGCTTTGAGCATGAACATTGTATCTGGATCTCGTTTAATGCGAGATGGCTACTCATTTAAATCCGAGAATAATGGTTGTTCTATTTATATGAGAGATATGTTTTCTGGTCATGCCCCGCTGGTCAATGGTTTATTCTTAATGAATCTCGAACGTTATGTTACACATATTCATAGTGTGAATCCCAAAAGATGTAAGATTGATAATGATAGTCCCACATATTTGTGGCACTGCCGCCTTGGTCACATTGGTGTCAAACGCATGAAGAAGCTCCATACAGATGGACTTTTGGAGTCCCTTGATTTCGAATCATTTGACACATGCGAACCATGCCTCATGGGTAAAATGACCAAGACTCTGTTCTCCGGAACAATGGAGCGAGCAACCAACTTATTGGAAATTATACATACTGATGTGTGCGTTCCAATGAGTGTTGAGGCTCGCGGTGGCTATCGTCATGTTCTCACCCTCACTGATGACTTAAGTAGATATGTGTATGTTTACTTAATGAAACACAAGTCTGAGACCTTTGAAAAGTTCAAGGAATTTCAGAATGAGGTAGAGAATCAACGTGACCGAAAAATAAAGTTTTTATGATCAGATCATGGAGGAGAATATTTAAGTCACGAATTTGGTACGCACTTAAGGAAATGTGGAATTGTTTCACAACTCATGCCACCTGGAACACCTCAGCATAACGGTGTGTCTGAACATCGTAATCGCACTTTATTGGATATGGTGCGGTCTATGATGTCTCTTACCGATTTACCGCTATCATTTTGGGGATATGCTTTAGAGACAGCTACATTCACTTTAAATAGGGCACCGTCTAAATCCGTTGAGACGACACCATATGAATTATGGTTTGGGAAGAAACCTAAGCTGTTGTTTCTAAAAGTTTGGGGATGCGATGCTTATGTCAAGAAACTTCAACCTGAAAAGCTCGAACCCAAGTCGGAAAAATGCGTCTTCATAGGATACCCTAAGGAAACCAGTGGGTATAATCCGAAGGCAAGATCTTTGTTGCCAAGAACGGGTCCTTTCTTGAGAAAGAATTTCTCTCGAAAGAAGTAAGTGGGAGGAAACTGGAACTTGATGAAGTACTACCTCTTGAACCGGTAAGTGGCGCAACTCAGGAAGATGTTCCTGTGGTGCCTGAACCGACTAGAGAGTAAGTTAATGATGATGATCAAGGTACTTCGGATCAAGTCATTACTGAACTTCGTAGGTCCACAAGGACACGTTCCACACCAGAGTGGTATGGCAACCCTGTCCTGGAAATCATGTTGTTAGACAACAGTGAACCTTCGAACTATGAAGAAGCGATGGTGGGCCCGGATTCCAACAAATGGCTTGAAGCCATGCAATCCAAGATAGGATCCATGTATGAAAACAAAGTGTGGACTTTGACAGACTTGCCCGATGATCGGCGAGCGATAGAAAACAAATGGATCTTTAAGAAGAAGACGGACGCGGATGATAATGTTACCATCTATAAAGCTCGACTTGTCGCTAAGGGTTATCGGCAAGTTCAAGGGGTTGACTACGATGAGACTTTCTCTCCCGTAGCGAAGCTTAAGTCCGTCCGAATCATGCTAGCAATTGCCACATACTATGATTATGAGATATGGCAAATGGACGTCAAAACGGCATTCCTTAACGGCTATCTTATGGAAGAACTGTATATGATGCAGCCGAAAGATTTTGTCGATCCTGAGAATGCTAACAAAGTATGCAAACTCCAACGATCCATTTATGGGCTGGTGCAAGCATCTCGGAGTTGGAACATTCGCTTTGATGAGATGATCAAAGCGTTTGGGTTTATGCAGACTTATGGAGAAGCCTGCGTTTACAAGAAAGTGAGTGGGAGCTCTATAGCATTTCTCATATTATATGTAGATGACATACTTTTGATGGGAAATGATATAGAAATTTCAGACATCATTAAGGCCTACTTGAATAAGTTTTTTTCAATGAAGGACCTTGGAGAAGCTGCTTACATATTAGGCATCAAGATCTATAGGGATAGATCGAGACGCCTCATAGGTCTTTCACAAAGCACATACCTTGATAAGATATTGAAGAAGTTCAATATGGATCAGTCCAAGAAGGGGTTCTTACCTGTGTTGCAAGGTGTGAAATTGAGCTCGGCTCAATGCCCGACCACGGCAGAAGATAGAGAAAAGATGAGTGTCATCCCCTATGCATCGGCCATAGGGTCTATTATGTATGCCATGCTATGTACCAGACCTGATGTAAACCTTGCCGAAAGTTTGGTAGGAAGGTACCAAAGTAATCCCGACATGGAACACTGGACAACGGTCAAGAATATCCTGAAGTACCTGAAAAGGACTATGGATATGTTTCTCGTTTATGGAGGTGACGAAGAGCTCGTTGTAAAGGGTTACGTCGACGCTAGCTTCGACACATATCTGGATGACTCAAAGTCACAAACCGGATACGTGTATATTTTGAATGGTGGGGCAGTAAGCTGGTGCAGTTGCAAGCAAAGCATCATGGCGGGATCTACATGTGAAGCGGAGTACATGGCAGCCTCGGAGGTAGAGCATGAAGCAATATGGATGAAGGAGTTCATCACCGACCTAGGAGTCATACCTAATGCGTCGGGGACGATCTCTCTCTTCTGTGACCACACTGGAGCTATTGCCCTTGCCAAGGAGCCCAGGTTTCACAAGAAGACCAGGCACATCAAGCGTCGCTTCAACTCCATTCATGAAAATGGTCAAGATGGAGACATAGATATTTGCAAAGTGCATACGGATCTGAATGTCGCAAATCCGTTGACTAAACCTCTTCCGCGAGCGAAACATGATCAACACCAAAACTCTATGGGTGTTCGATTCATCACAATGTAACTAGATTATTGACTCTAGTGCAAGTGGGAGACTGTTGGAAATATGCCCTAGAGGCAATAATAAAATGATTATTATTATATTTCCTTGTTCAGGATAATTGTCTGTTATTCATGCTATAATTGTGTTATCCGGAAATCATAATACATGTGTGAATACATAGACCACAACATGTCCCTAGTACGCCTCTAGTTGACTAGCTCATTGATCAATAGATAGTCATGGTTTCCTGACTATGGACATTGGTTGTCATTGATAACGGGATCACATCATTAGGAGAATGATGTGATGGACAAGACCCAATACTAAGCATAGCACAAGATCGTGTAGTTCTTTTGCTAGAGCTTTTCCAAATGTCAAGTATCTTTTCCTTAGACCATGAGATCGTGTAACTCACGGATACCGTAGGAGTGCTTTGGGTGTACCAAACGTCACAACGTAACTGGGTGACTATAAAGGTATACTATGGGTATCCCCGAAAGTATCTGTTGGGTTGACACAGATCGAGACTGGGATTTGTCACTCCGTATGACGGAGAGGTATCTCTGGGCCCACTCGGTAATGCATCATCATAATGAGCTCAATGTGACCAAGTGTTTGGTCACGGGATCATGCATTACGGTACGACTAAAGTGACTTGCTGGTAACGAGATTGAATGAGGTATTGGGATACTGACGTTCGAATCTCGGGCAAGTAACGTACCGATTGACAAATGGAATTGTATACGGGATTACTTGAATCCTCGACATCGTGGTTCATCCGATCAGATAATCGTGGAACATGTGGGAGCCAACATGGGTATCCAGATCCCGCTGTTGGTTATTGGTCGGAGAGCTGTCTCGGTCATGTCTACGTGATTCCCGAACCCGTAGGGTCTACACACTTAAGGTTCGGTGATGCTAGGGTTGTAGAGATATTAGTATGCGGTAACCCGAAAGTTGTTCGGAATCCCGGATGAGATCCCAGACGTCACGAGGAGTTCCGGAATGGTACGGAGGTGAAGAATTGTATATAGGAAGTCCAGTTTCGGCCACCGGGAAAGTTTCGGTGTTCACCGGTATTGTACCGGGACCACCGGAAGGGTCCCCGGGGTCAACCGGGTGGGGCCACCTATCCCGGAGGACCCCGTGGGCTGAATTGGGAAGGGAACCAGCCCCTGGTGGGTTGGTGCGCCCCCCTTTGGACCTCCCCTGCGCCTAGGGTTGGAAACCCTAGGGGTGGGGGCGCCCCACTTGACTTGGGGGGCAAGTCCCCCCCTAGGCCCCCCCTTGAGATGGGATCTCTAGGGGGCCGGCGCACCCCTAGGCCCCCTATATAAAGAGGGGGGAAGGGAGGGCAGCCGACCCCTAGTCCTTGGCGCCTCCCTCTCCCCCCGTACCACCTCTCCCTCTCGCTGAGCTTGGCAAAGCCCTGCCGAGATTACCGCTGCTTCCACCACCACGCCGTCATGCTGCTGGATCTCCATCAACCTCTCCTTCCCCCTTGCTGGATCAAGAAGGAGGAGACATCTTCCCCAACCGTACGTGTGTTGAACACGGAGGTGTTGCCCGTTCAGCACTAGGATCTTCGGTGATTTGAATCACGACGAGTACGACTCCCTCAACCCCGTTCTCTTGAACGCTTCCGCTCGCGATCTACAAGGGTATGTAGATGCACTCCTCTCTCTCGTTGCTAGATGACTCCATAGATTGATCTACAAGGGTATTCTAATAAATCACGATTCATGCGTGTCCCTCTCAAAATGTGTGTACAGTAAGGATGATTGTGGCAAACTAAAAAACAAAGACTCAAATCATACAATACGCTCCAAGCAAAACACATATCATGTGGTGAATAAAAATATAGCCTCAAGTAAAGTTACCGATAGACAAAGACCAAAGAGGGGATGCCTTCCGGGGCATCCCCAAGCTTAGGCTCTGTTGTCCTTGAATATTACCTTGGGGTGCCTTGGGCATCCCCAAGCTTAGGCTCTTGCCACTCCTTATTCCATAGTCCATCAAATCCTTACCCAAAACTTGAAAACTTCACAATGAAAAATCTCATAAGCTCCGTTAGTATAAGAAAATAAATCACCACTTTATGGTACTGTTGTGAACTCACTATTTATTTATATTGGTGTAATATCTACTGTATTCCAACTTTTCCATGGTTCATACCCCCCGATACTACCCATGGATTCATCAAAATAAGCAAACAACACAAAGAAAACAGAATCTGTCAAAAACAGAACAGTTTGTAGCAATCTGTAACTCTCGAATACTTCTGTAACTCGAAAAATTCTGTAAAATTAGGAAAACCCAGGAAATTTGTGTACCAATCCATATCAATAAGAATGAGATCAAAAGCACGCTTCTGTGAATTATGAAAATTATTTTCCTAGGCGCAAAAGTTTCTGTTTCTCAGCAAGATCGAAACAACTATCACCGTAAGCGATCCCAAAGGTCTTACTTGGCACAAACACTAATTAAAACACAAAGCCACATCTAACCAGAGGCTAGATGAATTATTCATAGCAAAACAGGAACAAAAATCAAAGAAAAAAAATTAAATTTGGGTTGCCTCCCAACAAGCACTATTCTTTAACGCCCTTAGCTAGGTATAAAATCACGAATAGGTCTAGGTATTGTCATCTTTGGTATGCAGTCCATGAGTGGCTCCCATAATAGATTCATATGGCAACATAATTTTCTTTCCAGGAAAGTGTTCCATGCCCTTCCTTAACGGAAATTGAAATCTAATGTTTCCTTCTTTCATATCAATATTTGCACCAATCGTTCTAACGAAAGGTCTACTAAGGATAATAGGACATGTAGGATTGCAATCTATATCAAGAAATTTGAAATCTACGGACACATAATTCCTATTTGCAACAATAAGAACATCATTAATCCTTCCTATAGGTTTCTTAATAGTGGAATCCGCAAGGTGCAAATTTAAAGAACAATCATCAAATTCACGGAAACCTAACACATCACATAAAGTTTTTGGAATTGCGGAAATGCTAGAACCCAAATCACACAAAGCATGGCACTCATAATCTTTAATCTTAATCTTAATAGTAGGTTCCCACTCATCATACAATTTTCTAGGTATAGAAACTTCTAATTCAAGCTTTTCTTTAAAAGATTGCATCATATCATCAACGATATGTTTAGTAAAAGCTTTGTTTTGATTATAAGCATGAGGAGAATTCAACATGGATTGCAACAAGGAAATACAATCTATGGAAGAACAATTATCATAATTAAATTCCTTGAAATCCAAAAGAGTGGGTTCATTGCTACTTAAAGTCTTGACCTCTACAATCCCACTTTTATCAATTTTTGCATCAAGATCTAAAAACTCTGTATCATTGCGACGCCTTTTAACTAAAATTGACTCATCTCCAATCACATCTTTATCAAGATTTATATTGGAAAACAAAGATTCAATAGGAATCACATCAACCACTTTAAGATCTTCATCATTATTTAAAGCCTCCGGTTTAGCGGCCATCTTATTTACTAAAGTAGCTTGTTTATCAGAAATTTGGCGTACTAAATTTTCAAGATGAGCAAACTGAGATTTCAAACCATAAAATTCCTTAGACATATCATCGAGCTCTTTATTCATGTACTCCATAAAACTTTTCTGCTCCTTAAGCTGGTTTCTAAAGAAACTATTATGCTCAAATTGTAAAGACATAAAGCTTCTAACATTATTTTCAATTTCTTCCAACCTCCTAAAGTGAGGATCAACATTTTTTTTGGTTGAGCCATAAAGGCAAGCAGGCACACCAACACACGAGCACAGAAAAAGCTAGCGAAGAAGACAAATGGAAGAGGGGCGAAGAAAAGGCAAATCTTTTCGAAAATCATTTTAGAAGTGGTGGAGAGGAAAATGAGACGTGAATGGAGAATAATGTAATGCAAGAGATGAGAGTTTATGATGGATACTTTGTATGTCTTGACTTGACGTAGATCTCCCCAGCAACGGCGCCATAAATTCTTCCTGCTACTTCTTGAGCTTGTGTTGGTTTTTCCCTTGAAGAGGAAAGGGTGATGCAGCAAAGTAGAGAGAAGTATTTCCCCTAGTTTGAGAACCAAGGTATCAATCCAGTAGGAGACAACACATAAATCACCGAATACCTGCACAAACAATCAAGCAAACTTGCACCCAACGCGATAAAGGGGTTGTCAATCCCTTCACGGTTACTTGCAAAAGTGAGATCTGATAGAGATAGATAAACGATAAAGTAAATGTTTTTGGTATTTTTGGTTTATAGATCGGAAAGTAAAATATTGCAAGAATAGTAGATCGGAAACTAATATTGTAGATCAGAGACTTGTATGACGGAAAATAGACCCGGGGGCCATAGGTTTCACTAGAGGCTTCTCTCAAGATAGCAAATAATACGGTGGGTGAACAAATTACTGCCGAGCAATTGATATAAAATCGCAAAGTTATGACGATATCTAAGGCAATACTCATTAATATAGGCATTACGTCTGTGTCAAGTAGACAAAAATGATTCTACATCTACTACTATTACTCCACACATCGACCGCTATCCAGCATGCATCTAGAGTATTAAGTTCATAAAGAACGGAGTAATGCATTAAGTAAGATGCATGATGTAGAGGAATAAACTCAAGCAATATGATGAAAACCCCATCTTTTTATCCTCGATGGCAACAATACAATACGTGTCTTGCTGCCCCTACTGTCAGTGGGAAAGGACACTGCAAGATTGAACCCAAAGCTAAGCACTTCTCCCATTGCAAGAAAAACAAATCTAGTTTGCCAAACCAAACCGATAATTTGAAGAGACTTGCAAAGATATCAAATCATGCATATAAGAATTCAGAGAAGGTTCATATAATATTCATAGATAAGTTGATCATAAATCCACAATTCATCAGATCTCGGCAAACACACCACAAAAAAGTATTACATCGAATAGATCTCCAAGAACATCGAGGAGAACATGGTATTGAGAATCAAAGAGAGAGAAGAAGCCATCTAGCTACTAGCTATCACTACAAAAAAAATACACTTTCGTGATGATACGTGTTTGTCACAGTAGGTCGCGTTTTTTGTCATGTATGTACATCCATGACGATTTTATGACAGAATCAAGATAGTCATACATGTGCTGTCATACAAGTGTTCCATGACATTACCAAAATTATCATCACGAAAGTGTCCACTTCCATGACGATAAATCGCGCGTCACAGAAGTGCTTTCGTCAAGGGTGACCGACACATGGCATCCACGCTAACAGAATGCCATTAAGCTATCGGGTCCGGTTTTGGATCCGATAACCCATTAACAGCCCCGACCAATGGGGATTTTCCATGTGTAAAATCATCATTGGCTGGAGGAAACACGTGTCGGCTCATCGTTGGAACAGATGTCATCCACTCATTGGACAAAAGGCGCCTATGATACGTCGACACGTGGCACGGCCCAACAGAGGCCCATTCCTGTGAAAAGGCCGTCCCGTTTAACTTGGTCAAAAGGTGGCGGGCCGGCCAACTGAAAGCCTCTTAACGGCCTGTTCGCATATAGCCCATTTACAGCCCGCTAACCCAAGGCCCGTTACGACCTATCTGAATTAGGCCCAGTAGCGTCATATGGGCAGTCCAATATGATTCCAGCCCGTTTTAACTTCTGGCCCATGTATGGCCCATGACGTCTTTCGGCCCATATGAGGCCCTTTGTAACTCTTGGCCCATTACCGGCCCGTGGTGAAACTAGCCTGCAATAAACAGTGTATCACTTTATACCCATTAACGGCCCATTATTCCATTGGGCCGTTTCCATCCCATGATATATTTCGGCCTTCTTAGGGCCCATTTATTCTTGGGCTCATTTCCAGCATTCGGTTACTTACGGCTCGTTACTGTCATTTTCCGCTTGTGGGCCAAATTTAGCCCGTTGTAATAGTCGGCTTGTTTGTGGCCCGTTAATATGTTGGGCCGTTTTCATAGCGTCATCAAATACGGCCTATTAACGACGACCCGTTATGGTCGGCCCATGAACGGACGATACCAACTCTAGCCCGTTTACGACCATAATGCGGTCTGTTATTGGCCCATATTTGGCCAATCCATCCTACGACCCATATAAGGCCCATTGATGATACGGCCCGTAGAAGGCCCATTGTTTTTACGGCCCGTAGAAGGGCCATTGTTTCTACGGCCGGTAGGAGGCCCAGTGTCACTATGGTAAATATGTAGCCCATGGTTATTGTGGCCTAGTTTTAAAAAATAGGTTATTGCGGCCACTAGCAAACCGCGGAAAAAGAACTGCACTGACTACAAGCAAACAAATGAACAAGACAACTAGGAAATAAATAAGCAAGCAACTAACGCTAGGCTATCACGGCTGTTACACATATTACATCCACTGGGCATCAAAGTTCGCCACCAGTGCAAATATAGGGAACAAAGCAGCATATCATATACACTGGTTGTCAAAGTTGGCGACCAGCGCAAATAAACGCCGCAGCAAAACAAATCCAGAACTGAAACCACTTCAGAAGATCTCAAGGAACAATATCCTAGGTACCCATAATGCTGGCAAGATGCTTAGCAAGCTTATTAACTTTCTTTTGTTTGGCGCTTAAATCCTCCAGCGCTTGCTATTGAACCAAGAAGTATGCATCTGAATTCTGCAGGGACTTCCTCAGTCCTTCAGCTTCCTGTCGTAGCACATCTGATTGATGTCTTTCAACTTGAAGTTGAGACTCAAGAAGACGAACCGATTCAGGCAGCGAGTTCAAAGAGCTTGTGCCAGCAGTAGTGGCCAGTAACTCGAACACTACATCAAGACAGGATGAGGGAGTCCTGGATTAGGGGGTGTCCGGATAGCCGGACTACCATCATCGGCCGAACTATCATCGGCCGGACTATCATCATCATCGACCGGAGTCCAAGACTATGAAGATACAAGATTGAAGACTTCGTCCCGTGTCCGGATGGGACTTTCCTTGGCGTGGAAGGCAAGCTTGGCGATACGGATATGTAGACCTCCTACTATTGTAACCGACTCTATGTAACCCTAGCCCTCTCCGGTGTCTATATAAACCGGATGGCTCTAGTCCGTAGGACCCAACAACAACCATTACAATCATACCATAGACTAGCTTCTAGGGTTTAGCCTCCTTGATCTCATGGTAGATCCACTCTTGTAAACATCCACAATATCAATATCAATCAAGCAGGACGTAGGGTTTTACCTCCATCAAGAGGGCCCGAACCTGGGTAAAACAGCGTGTCCCTTGTCTCCTATTACCATCCGCCTAGACGCACAGTTCGGGACCCCCTACCCGAGATCCGCCGGTTTTGACACCGACATTGGTGCTTTCATTGAGAGTTCCTCTGTGTCGTCACTGATAGGCTTGATGGCCTCTTCAATCAACAACGATGCAGTCCTGGGTGAGACTTTTCTCCCCGGACAGATCTTCGTATTCGGCGGCTTCGCACTGCGGGCCAACTCACTTGGCCATCTGGAGCAGATCAAAAGCTATGCCCCTGGCCGTCAGGTCAGGTTTGGAAGCCTAAACTTCACGGCCAATATCCGCGGGGACTTGATCTTCGATGGATCTGAGCCACAGCCGAGCGTGCCATGCTGTCACGATGGGCACGACCTAACTCTGCCGCCGGACAGCACCTTGGAGGCCGCACAACAACCTGCTCCGACCCATAGTCCGGAGCTGATCGCTCAGATCGAGGACGGATGGCTGGACACCGCCTTGGGAGCTGCAACTTCTACGGTGATGGAGCCGAACACTTACCTTTTCCTGCATAAAGCTCATGACTCCGAGGTGCCGGACTCTCTGCCGGACTCCGAACCTCCTGCGCCCCTACCAGTCGAATCCGACTGGGCGCCGATCATGGAATTCACCGCTGGGGACATCTTTCAGCACTCACCCTTCGGCGATATCTTAAATTCGTTGAAGCATCTCTCGCTATCCGGAGAGCCCTGGCCGAACTACGACCAGGATGGTTGGGACGCGGACGACGAAGAAATTCAGAGCCCACCCACCAGCCACTTCGTAGCCACCGTCGACGATCTAACCGACGTACTCGACTACGACTCCGAAGACATCGACGGTATGGACGACGACGCCGGAGACCATCAAGAACCAGTGCCTACAGGACACTGGAAGACCACCTCGTCATACGACATATATATGGTGGACACCCCAAAAGATGGGGACAACGAAGAAGCAACGGAGGCCGATTCCTTAAAGAAACAACCCAAGCGCTGACATCAGCGGCGCCGCTCTAAATCCCGCCACAGCAAGAATAGAGATTCCGGCACAGGAGACAATAGCACCCCAGAAAGTACCGAAGACAACCCCCTCCAGCATGATCCAGCGCAGGAGGAGGCAGAAGCAAGCCCTCACGAGAGGGCGGCAGACGAAGAGGTCAAGAATGATAATTACTTACCTCCCTCCGGAGATGAGGCAAGCCTCGACGATGATGAATTCGTCGTGCCTGAGGATCCCGTCGAACAAGAGCGTTTCTGACGCAGGCTAATGGCCACGGCAAACAGCCTACAGAAAAAGCAGCAACAGCTTCAAGCTGATCAAGACCTACTAGCCGACAGATGGACCGAGGTCCTCGCGGTCGAAGAGTATGAACTCGAACGCCCCTCCAAAAGTTACCCAAAACGCAAGTTGCTCCCCCGACTAGAGGAGGAAGCGTACAAACCTGCATCACCAGTGCACAATACGGCAGACCGACCACCTCGTGGCCGCGACAGAGAGGCGTGCAAGCCCTCCACCAAAACCGTACCCCGGCACCGCCCAAAAAGCATGAAGCCACGGGGGAACGCGCCGGACTTGCGGGATGTATTGGAGGACAAGGCAAGACAATCCAGATCTATCTATGGATCATGTGGGCACCCCAAGACCCACGACGAATACCGTCGCGCCGGATACAACTACTCCGGCCGGGCCGAACACAGCAGACAACGCTCTCTCGAGCTACGTCGCGATATTGCTCAATACAGACGCGCCGCGCACCCACTATGCTTCACTGACGAAGTAATGGATCATCAAATCCCTGAAGGGTTTAAACCCGTTAATATCGAATCCTACGATGGCACAACAGACCCCGCGGTTTGGATTGAGGATTATCTCCTCCATATACATATGGCCTGCGGCGACGATCTTCACGCCATCAAATATCTCCCGCTCAAGCTTAAAGGACCAGCTCGGCATTGGCTTAACATCCTGCCCGCAGAGTCAATTGGATGCTGGGAAGACCTGG
The DNA here is from genome assembly GCF_018294505.1 of Triticum aestivum. Lineage (NCBI taxonomy): Eukaryota > Viridiplantae > Streptophyta > Magnoliopsida > Poales > Poaceae > Triticum > Triticum aestivum. The sequence continues at coordinate 452,369,430 of NC_057798.1, forward strand.
AAGCCGCATTCCTCGACAACTTCCAGGGCACGTATGTGCGACCACCGGACGCAGATGACCTAAGCCACATAATGTAGCAGCCAGACGAATCGGCCAGGCAATTCTGGACACGGTTCTTAACAAAGAAAAATCAAATCGTCGACTGTCCGGATGCAGAGGCCCTCACTGCCTTCAAACATAACATCCGCGACGAGTGGCTGGCCCGGCACCTAGGACAGGAAAAGCCGAAATCCATGGCAGCCCTCACATCACTCATGACCCGCTTCTGTGCGGGAGAGGATAGCTGGCTAGCTCGCAGCAACAACCTCAGCAAAAACGCTGGTAGTCCGGATACCAAGGACCGCAATGGCAGGTCGCATCGAAGCAAAAACAAACGCCGCATTAACGGTGACAGCAATGAGGATACGGCAGTCAACGCCGGATTCCGAGGCTCCAAGCCCGGTCAACGGAAGAAGCCATTCAAAAGAACTACTCCGGGCCCGTCCAATTTGGACCGAATACTCGACCGCTCCTGTCAAATACATGGAACCCCCGAAAAGCCAGCTAACCACACCAACTGAGATTGTTGGGTATTCAAGCAGGCAGGCAAATTACTCGCCGAAAACAATGACAAGGGGCTACACAGGAAGAGACCCGGCCGCCGAACAACAGAGGACAAAAGGGATTCCCCCCTCAAGTTCGGACAGTAAACATGATATACGCAACACATATACCCAAGAGGGAGCGGAAGCGTGCACTAAGGGATGTATACGCGATGGAGCCAGTCGCCCCAAAATTCAACCCATGGTCCTCCTGCCCGATCACTTTCAATCGAAGAGACCATCCGACCAGTATCCGCCATGGTGGATTCGCCGCATTGGTTTTAGACCCAATCGTCGATGGATTTCACCTCACAAGAGTCCTGATGGACGGCGGTAGTAGCCTGAACCTACTTTATCAGGATACAGTGCAAAAGATGGGCATAGACCCTTCAAGGATTAAACCTACAAAGACAACCTTCAAAGGCGTCATACCAGGTGTCGAGGCCAGTTGTACAGGCTCAATTACACTGGTCTTCGGATCCCCGGATAATTTCCGAAGTGAGGAGTTAATCTTCAACATAGTCCCATTCCGCAGCGGCTATCACGCTCTGCTCGGACGAACCGCATTCGCAAAATTCAACGCGGTGCCGCATTATGCATACCTTAAGCTCAAGATGCCAGGCCCTCGTGGAGTCATCACGGTCAATGGAAACACGGAACGCTCCCCCCGAACGGAGGAACACACAGCGGCTCTCGCGACAGAAGTACAGAGCAGCCTTTTAAGGCAATTTTCGAGTCCGGCCGTTAAACAACCGGACACGGCCAAACGCGCCCGGAGCAACATCAACCAAGACCACCTGGCACGTTCCGAGCACGCGTAGCAATGCGGCCTCAACCCAGCCCTCGCACAATTGTAAGACAAACTCTCCGCATACATAATTACGCCCTGGAGATACCATGGGCATAGGGGGAGAGGCACAACCACAACTTACCCAGAGTGCGGTTCGACCACACCAGGGGCTCCCAAGTGTGTCGCTCTTTTTATCTTTTATTTCTCTCTTTTTTATACAGAACCCTGTCCGATGGCGAACCTGCCGAACTCATGATGCAACAGCCAGGGAGGGACAAAGGCTGCGACGAACACTCAGGTGGTCTCCATTACGAGCATTAAATTTGTTAAATACACCATTCCGCGGCCTACCCCGGAGGGAGACGCCTTTAATTCGTCCAATCCCTTGCTTTCCGCACTATTTGTATCATTCCGCGCTCATAGCAAATCTTCTCGAATAAAATGCAGCACTTTTTGCCCATAATTGCATTACCTTATGTTCATTTATGACATGTTGCATCCGTACACTTTGGTACGGCCAAATACACCAGGGGCTTATGTTCTCCGCATTATGGTGTGATAAAGTCCGCACACTTTCACAAGTGCGGCACCCCGAACTTATAGCATTATATGAATCGGCTCCGAATCATGTCTTGGGTCAATAGTTGGGTTTGCTCGGCTCCCATGTTTGGCACCTTACGTTCCGTTCTATCGGCTAAGGTAGCACTAGGAGAACCACTGCGATTGCGCCCCGGTTGAGCCGGGTTAACGCCTCAGTGGAGAAAGCTAAAACTGACCGTCATGATAAGGCGAGAGACTGGTCGCTGTTCGAGAGGTCTTTTCGGGTCCTTAAAGACCTACGCTGCTTCGAGCGAAGTACCGGATAATGTCCTACGAAGGCGTGGATAGCGCCCCAAATTCGGTCTTCCGAATACTAGGGGCTTCGCCAAATTTAAAATTATAGAATTCTATGGCTAAGTGAGAGTGTTCAAGCACTATAAGTCCGGTTGCCTTGTTCGTTGTGTTGAGCGCCTCCCTAGATGGACCCAAAAATGGGAACAAGAGTGCTCAAGTTTATCCCGAACACCCTAGCACTCGTGGCATGGGGGCTGAAGCCGACGACTTGCCATCTCTCAGATTTAATAAACGGCCGCACAGAAGGTAATATTTTAAATTAACAAGCGTTGCTTAGCTCATATGAACAAAGTTTTCAGCGCACAGGATAACACATTGCGAATTTACTCAATAATTACATCCCTGGGGCACTCATCCGCAATCTTGCGGGCACCCTTCAGGACAGTCTTATAGTACATCTCGGGCGTACGATATTCCTTGCCCGCTGGTGGCGCGTCAGTGATTAGCTTCTCCGCATCCAGCTGGCCCCAATGCACCTTTGCGCGGGCAAGGGCCCGACGAGCACCTTCAATACAGGCGGAGCGCTTGATAACCTCCACCCAGGGGCACACATCCACCAACCGTCGCACGAGGCCGAAGTAGCTCCCAGGCATGGCCTCTCCAGGACACAACCGGACTATGAGGCCCTTCATGGCCTGCTCGGCCACCTTGTGGAGCTCGACCAGCTGCTTCAGCTGGTCGCTAGGGGGCACCGGATGGCCGGCCTCAGCATACTGAGACCAGAAGACCTTCTCCGTTGAGCTCCCCTCCTCGGCTCGGTAGAATGCGGCGGCATCAGACACGCTGCGAGGCAGATCTGCAAACGCCCCTGGGGAGCTCCGAATTCGGGTAAGTAACACGTAATTTACATTCACATGCTTGCTCTGCATGAAAAATGCCTTACCCGCCGCTATCTTCCTCACCAACTCAATCTCCTGAAGGGACTTATGGGCATCGGCCTTGGCAGTTTTGGCACTTTCGAGAGCCAAGGCAAGCTCGGACTCTCGAGTCTTTGAGTCATGCTCCAAAATCTTATTCTTTTCCATGAGAGCCTGGAGCTCTTGCCGAACCACCGCCACCCGCGCCTCCTGCTTTTCTAGCTCTGCCTGTTCCGCGGCCGGATTGCGTTCGGCCGCGGACACGGCCTCCTTCAGGGTCGCCACCTCGTTCGTGGCCCCTGCAGTACCCATGTTATCCTTGTTATTTTTTTTATTTTTTTGCTGCAACCTAAATACTTTTCTGTAAGGTACAAGTTCAAAGAGGTGTTACTCACCTTCTTTGTCCTGGAGCTGCTTCATGGCGCGACCGAGCTCTTGCTCGGACCGCTCGAGCTCCTGCTTCAAAGCACCGACCTCCGCAGTCAGTGCGGCAGAGGTCAGCAGCGCAGCCTGCAACCCATATTAACATAATTTTTTAGCAACCCTGCGTATATCTTCTTTTTTTCAGATCCTCAGTCTGGCTTTTCTTTCCGAACACCGAACCGAGCATCAGGGGCTACTGTCTATGCGGTATTACATTGCATATTTTTAACTTCTTACCTCAAAGCCTGATTGTCACGCCCAATATGCGACCCTATCCAAAAGGAACTTGAAGGTCCCACCAAGGATAGACCCGCATATTGAAACGCTTTTGCAAGGTGGATATCATTACATCAACATTACATAACAGATGGGGATACATACATAAGGCATACAATGCCAGTCGAATACAACATCACAATACATCAGAGCATCATCCGACTACGGATGAATCACAAACAGAAACTCAAACGACATCCACCCTGCTAGCCCAGGCTGCCGACCTGGAACCTATCCCCTGATCGAAGAAGCAGAAGAAGAACTCAATGCAAGCAAACATCGCTCTCGCGTCATGATCATCGCATGAACCTGTACCTGCAACTGTTGTTGTAGTAATCTGTGAGCCACGAGGACTCAGCAATCCCATTATCATGGGTATCAAGACTAGCAAAGCTTAATGGGAAAGGAAGGGGTAAAGTGGTGAGGTTGCAGCAGCGACTAAGCATATATGGTGGCTAACATACGCAAATAAGAGCGAGAAGAGAGCAAAAGGAACGGTCGTGAAGCTAGCAATGATCAAGAAGTGATCCTGAACTCCTACTTACGTCAAACATAACCCAGAAACCGTGTTCACTTCCCGGACTCCGCCGAGAAGAGACCATCACGGCTACACACTCGGTTGATGCATTTTAATTCGGATCTGGTGTCAAGTTATCTACAACCGGACATTAACAAATTCCCATCTGCCTATAACCGCAGGCACGGCTTTCGAAAGATTATACCCTGCAGGGGTGTCCCAACTTAGCCCATGACAAGCTCTCGCGATCAACGAAGGAATATACCTTCTCCCAGGAAGACCCGATCAGACTCGGAATCCCGGTTTATAAGACATTTCGACAATGGTAAAACAAAACCAGCAAAGCCGCCCGGATGTGCCGACAAATCCCGATAGGAGCTGCACATATCTTGTTCTCAGGGCACACCGGATTGTCCAAACTTCCGGTAGGCCAGCCCAGAGTTGCCCCTGGTGGACACCGGCGGTTGACAGGTTGGACCAACACTCACGACGAGCACTGGCCCGGGGGATAATAATATAAAGATGACCCTCGGGTTGGCCGACCCAAGGGAAAGGGATAGGTGGTGGTGAGGCAAATGGTAAAACCAAGGTTGAGCCTTGCTGGAGGAGTTTTATTCAAAGCGAACTGTCAAGGGGGTCCCATAAATCACCCGACCGCGTAAGCAACGCAAAATCCGGGAACATAACACCGGTATGACGGAAACTAGGGCGGCAAGAGTGGAACAAAACACTAGGCAAAAAGGCCAAGCCTTCCACCCTTTACCAAATATATAGCTGCATTAATAATATATGAGATATTGTGATATCCCAACCAAAATCCTGTTCACCATGGGGCGATCTTCAACTCCACCTGCAACTAGCAACGCTATAAGAGGGGCTGAGCAAAAGCGGTAACATAGCCAAACAATGGTTTGCATAGGAAAGGTGTCAAAGGTTAGAGGTTCATGGTAATTTGGGATGGCTCGAATAAACAGGTGATAGGTAACGCAACATAGCGATAGAACGAAGCAACTAGCATATCAATGATAGTAGTGAGATCCAGGGTAGCGGTCATCTTGCCTGAAATCCCGCAAGGAAGAAGAACGAGTCCATGAAGAAGATGAAGCCACGAAGACGAACCAAGCGTAGACGAACGAATCCTCACGATCGCAACGAAAAGGGAACTATCGAAAAGAAGCACACAACATAGTAAACACACCACACATGAACACGACATGATGCACAATAAGCATGATGCATGACAAAACTACATGAAGCTACTCATGGCAAGGGATGATGCAAACAAGAGCAACACATCAAGGCAAGTTTAAATGAGGCCGTGAACAACATATAACAATTCCGGTAAGTCCTCATATGCGTATTTCGAAATTGGTCCAGATCTGAACAACCCTTATGTTCAAGTTGTTAAACAGCAAGTTAAAATGCACAACGATGATCTACACGAGATTCTAGTCAAGTTACATATAAAGTTCATTAGATTTGGAGCTACGGCCTAGAAGATATGAGCAAAACAAGTTAAACATGGCATTGATGCAAAATGCACTCAAACATCAAGCAAACACTTCCAAACAAGGATGCAACATGATAATATGAAACTACATGCAATTCTAAGAAAGTTTCATATAGAGCACTCTCAAAACGGAGCAACGGTTCAACACACACACACTATACAAGTTTAAAGGACAAGCTGTCCAAAACAGCAACTAGGCATATTGCAAGCATCAAAACAACATGCTACAGCACCCCAACATAATAACAAAAGGCATGGACATGATGTACAGGTAAAGCACAACAAAACATGAACACTGAGCTATCTCCAGAAATCACTAGAACATGCTCAAACACACATGGTAAGATTGCAAGTTATAACAATTTCAGACTTTGTAGAAAATAACATCACGATGCAATGTTTAGAGCTATCAAACAACATGTTACAGGAACTGATAATGGCAAAACAATACATGGCATGAATATACTCAAAGCATAGATCAAAAGTCCCTTACTGACCATAAGCCAAAAAGGATCAGAAAATATGATGACACCCACGTAAACATAGCAAGTTATTATACAGATTCAAACATGGCAGAAACATAATTATGAAGGCATGTAGATGAGCTTGTGCAACTCACTACAGAGCAATACATGGCATGGAAAGGAAACCAACAATAAGAAGGCATGTTTTTGAAGCTAATCATGGCAATAGCAAGCTCATAGGATGCATGGATCACTAGCAAAACACATGGGAACAAGTGAACTTAATGTTAACAGGCTGACAGCAACATTATGAAGCAACTTTGGAGCAAGATATGAACAACGTACAGCAAGCTATAAATGCTACCAGGGGCATGTAAGGATAGAGCATGATATGTAGATCAAAACATGTTTATATAACATCTCCCGATTATGCATAGAATGATTAGTAGCAACATGTTTATATAGCATCTTGAAATAACAGAATTCAGCCTAGCAAAACAGCAACATCATGAGCACTACTTAACAAGCTCGATTCACTCACCACAAGTCATTGCATGACAAGTTTAGCATAGCATCATCAAGAAGACATGTTTATGTAACCAACCAAGGCAAGAACAAGTCCATAGCATGCAAGGATCAACTATAGCAACCTCGGCCAAATTGAATAACATGTAAACAATCTGCCAGGAAACATTTTGAAGCAAAAGTAGAGCACTCAAATGACATGCTAGACTACTCCATAATTATAACAAAGGGCATGAATGGATAGAGCATAACCACATGTTCAAAACACCCTTACTGAAGTATCTCATAATATGCACAGATCTCTCTGTAGCATCACGTTTACATGGCATCAAAATAACAGCAGAACAGGGACTAAAATCAGCAACATCACGATGCCTAGTTTGCATGCTTGTGCTAGTCACCACATTGATCACAAAAATACAAGGTAAGCACCTCTGTAAAGAAGACATGGCATAGTTCAAAACACATGTAGACATCAACCTCATAGGATGCACACATCAATCATGGCAAAAATGACAAATGAGCTCGTTCTGATAACAGACAGCAGAAAACATCATGAAACACTCTTACAACGATGATTCAGGCATCAATTTGACCTCAAATGAAAATGATGCAATGTAATGAAATGATGTACACGTTGAGGCGAACAATTTGACATATTACACGCACGAAACGGAGCTCTGGATGCAGAGATACGGCAGGTCAAACATGGCATAAAAATTACTGAAAACTGGGACTCAGTGGATTTTGGAGGGGGGGGGAATGTCAACCTCTCGTGGTATCAGATCTGGCGCGCCTACCGAGGATGGCCGAGGTCGCCGGAGCAGAGGACGGGGAGGCAGCCGGCCGGGCGGAGAGGAGCTGGGAAAGGGGCCGGAGGAGTCGCCGGAGCGCGGGGGAGCCGGATCCGGTCGCTCCTCGACCGGATCCGGACGGAGGCGGCAGGGAGCAGGGACGCGCCGGCGAGCGTGCTCGGGCGGCGGCCGGCAACCGCGGCGGAGCGACCCGGCGGCGCGGCGGCGCGAGGCGGAGGCAGGACCGAGGCGCGGGGTCCGCGGGCTACGGCGGCTGGCGGCCTCGGGGTGCGGCGAGCGGGAGGCCGCGGGGCGGCGCCAGCGACGAGGCGCGAGGCGGCGGCGCAGGGGAGGCACGGCGAGGCAGGCGCGGGCCGGTGGCGCGCGGAACGGGCCCGGGGCAGGCTCCCTGTGGGCTCTACGGGCCGCGGCGGAGGGAGAGATGGGGCGGACAGGTGGCGGCGCGCGATTCGCCGGGGAACGGCGGCTGGACGTGTCCGGTCCGGTCCGGACATGTCCGGCGCGGCGCGGAGGGAAAATTAGGGTTTCGAGGGAAAATAGATCCGAAAATGGAGAGCGGGAGACATTTTTATAGGTGGAGGGAGCTAGGAGAGTCCAAGTGAGGAGCGGTTTTCGCCCACACGATCGTGATCGAACGACCGAGAGCATGGAGGGGAGTTAGCTGGGTTTTGGGCCACTTTGGAAGAGGTGTTGGGCTGCAAAGAGAGAGGGGCTTTACGGTTACCCGGTTAACCGTTGGAGTACCAAAAGACCTCCAAATGGCACGAAACTTGACAGGCGGTCTACCGGTGATATACCGAGGCCACTTGGCAAGCCTCGGGCCATTCCGAGAAAGTTTAACACCCACTCACAACAAGAGACGAAAGGGGAACGCCGGAGGACATAGGAGCGCCGGATTGCAAAACGGACAACGGGGAAAAGGCTCAGATGCATGAGACGAACACGAATGCAAAATGAAATGCACATGATGACATGATGAAATGCAACACGCAAGCAAATGACATGGCAACAACGACGAATAACTGGCAGACACCTGGCGCATTGGAACCGGGGCGTTACACTGATAGAAGGCTATTGCAGGCTTCGGTCAGCCTGCTCTTGGCAAGCTGTACCTTTTGAATCACCGCACTCATAATAGTGCGGTGTTCTTCCTCGATGGAAGCGCTCTGCAGCGCCTCCAACAAATTGTCCGGCGCCTCCGGTTGGACAGAAGCTGCCGGCGTCACGGTCTTGCCCTTCGTGTGAAGGGGCCGCCGGCCGGACTCCGGAACCACTGCGTGTTCTGATGTGGAGTCCGGCGCAAAGTCTGGGAGGCCGCCTTGTGGCGCCTCCGGAGCCTCCCCCTGATGGGTCCCTTCTTGGGATCCCACCTCGGCGTCCTCGGTGTCACGAGGGGTAGAGGCGGTCGGAATGGAGTCTACATCCGACGGAGCCAACGACCCGCTTGATGAAGCGGGGAGATCATCATTGGCCGGACTACATGCAGCATGCGGCATCAGAATGACACTATGTGACGCAGAAAAAGAAATTATAAATCATTCAGGAATCCGGATACTTACGATCTCGCCGCAGGCCTGGCCCTTGAAGGCCATTCTTCCTCGCCAACGTTGATGTTGGCGGAGCTGTCCGGGGGAATAGTCCTTCCCCTCTTGGACCCTTCGGCCTCCCTTGTTGGGGAAGCCTTCCTCTTCCTCTCTTCCTCCTCTGGGAGAGAGTCCTCTTTCTCCTCCTCGTTTTTGGGGGAGGAGTCCGCCCCGGAGTCGTCAGACACCTGAAAACGGGAACTCTTTCGAGCACCCGTGGCCTCCTTCTTGGCCTTCTTCTCCGGCACCACGTGCGGTGCCGGAACCAGCAGCCTCGTTAGATGGGCGTCTACTGGATTTTCTGGCATAGGAGCCGGGCAGATAATCTGCTCCGCCTGCCTCATCCAGTCCTGTCAAAGGAAAAGGGGGAATTAAAACCCGCATAGAGTCAAACTATGAAAAGCAAGTGTCCCGTAAAGGGGTAGAATCACTTACCTCGTCGGCTTGATGCTGCGAGTGAAATCCGCAATCTTTAGTCGCGGATGCGGGGGCTTCGGCGCCCTTAAACAACACCCTCCAGGCGCCTTCGTACGTCGTGTCGAAGATCCCGCTCAGCGCCTGGTGCTGTTCCGGATTGAACTCCCACAGATTGAATGCCCGCTCCTGGCATGGGAGAATCCGGCGGACGAGCATGACTTGGACCACGTTAACCAGCCTGAGCTTCTTCACCAGCTTCTGGATACAGGCTTGGAGTCCCGTCGCCTCCTCCGAACTACCCCACAGCAAGCCCTTCTCTTTCCAGGAGGTAAGCTGCGTGGGGATACCAAATCTGAACTCGGGGGCTGCCTCCCACGTAGGGTCGCGCGGCTCGGTGATATAGAACCACCCAGATTGCCACCCCTTGATGGATTCCACGAAGGCCCCTTCGAACCAAAGGACGTTGGGAATCTTTCCCAACATGGCGCCTCCACACTCCGCTTGAGTGCCCTTCACTACCTTCGGCTTGACATTGAAGGTCTTGAGCCACAAGCTGAAGTGGGGCTGGATGCAGAGGAAGGCCTCGCACACGACGATAAATGCCGAGATGTTGAGGATGAAGTTCGGCGCCAGATCATGGAAATCCAGGCCGTAGTAGAACATGAGCCCCCGGACAAAGGGGTGAAGTGGAAAGCCCAGTCCGCGAAGGAAGTGGGGGAGAAAAACGACCCTCTCATGGGGCCTAGGGGTGGGGATGAGCTGCCCCTCGTTGGGCAGCCGGTGCGCAATGTCGCCGGACAGGTAGCCAGCGCTGCGCAGTCTTTCGATGTGCTCCTCCATAACGGAGGAGGTCATCCACTTGCCTCCCGCTCCAGACATGACTGGGGAAGGTTGAGATGAGATGTGCGGGCTTGGGCGCTGGAGCTCGAGTGCGCGGAGATGGATAAGCAAAGGAGGAAGAAGGCGTAGGTGAAAAGGTGAGTCCTTATCCCTTATATGGGCGGGCGAAGTCTACGCGTCCCCCACCGGCCTGGTAAAACTCGCTTATCCCCCAAGCGTCACCATCAATGGCGCGATTGGGTTACCCACGTCCGTATTGATGAGAATCCCGGATTAAGGGGGAACACGATCTCTGCTTCGACAAGACGTGGCAAGGAAACCGCTTCGCTAAATGCGCTGAGGTGGTAGAGTAAAAAATGATTCAAGTAATGGCTTGGTAGTGGCGTGACGTCATGCCGCAAAAAACGTCAGCAGATTGAACTTGTGTATATATTATTCTCTCTACGGTGGAATGTGGAATTTATTTTGCAGAGCCGGACACTATCCTGGTGTTCACAATCTTCTATCATTCGGAGGAGGAACCCGCCTTGCAATGCCAAGCAATATACGCGCCAGACTTATCGTCATTGAAGCCTGGTTCAGGGGCTACTAAGGGAGTCCCGGATTAGGGGGTGTCCGGATAGCCGGACTACCATCATCGGCCGAACTATCATTGGCCGGACTATCATCATCATCGACCGGACTCCAAGACTATGAAGATACAAGATTGAAGACTTCGTCCCGTGTCCGGATGGGACTTTCCTTGGCGTGGAAGGCAAGCTTGGCGATACGGATACGTAGACCTCCTACTATTGTAACCGACTCTATGTAACCCTAGCCCTCTCCAGTGTCTATATAAACCGGCTGGCTCTAGTCCGTAGGACCCAACAACAACCATTACAATCATACCATAGGCTAGCTTCTAGGGTTTAGCCTCCTTGATCTCGTGGTAGATCCACTCTTGTAAAAATCCACAATATCAATATCAATCAAGTAGGACGTAGGGTTTTACCTCCATCAAGAGGGCCCGAACCTGGGTAAAACATCGTGTCCCTTGTCTCCTGTTACCATCCGCCTAGACGCATAGTTCGGGACCCCCTACCCGAGATCCGCCGGTTTTGACACCGACACAGGACTTTTGGGTTCTCTCACTATCGTCAAGATAGTTTTTATCAGCTTTCTTGGAGACCAGCAGGGATGTCTCACTATCTTGAACCTTATATGCATACTTCCTTTACCACTGCATAACGCGGTACTGTTCTCCTATATTTTGTCCGCATTCTAAAAGAGAAACAAGCAGACACATCACATGTTTCCATGTTGTATATGAAACTTATTTTGGTAAATGAGTTCAGTAGTAAAGTGGACAGGATAACAGCATGAAACAAACATGTATCTATGTACCATGGTCACTTTATGGTCTATATCATTCTAGTTTTTTTGCCAAATCAAGATAGAGACACAGTTCAAATAATATTTGTTCAAGACAAAGCAAAATATACATAATATAAGTGTGGGAAACTATAGAGCAATAACAACACTTGTAATGTGCATGACATGAGAACATAACTGTTTATTTAATTGAAACTGAAATTAACATAGAGCAGGTTACAACAGCAAACCAGTTAAAGAAACATGTTTAAAACATACCTGTTGCGCCATTGGAGTTTCAGTTCCATCCTTCAAATTTGAAAATAGTTGGTATGAGTAAATACAGTAATGCAAGAGCAAAGGAGTATGAACCATAGCTACAGAACCTGACCTGAGAACAAATCTTCTTCTCCTTTAAGTGTTGAGTTGGGATTCGGAGTGGTGGTCCTCGTGCTTTGGGCACTGCAGTTCCCTTACTAACTGCTCGTGTTTGGGTGCTCTGTGGTGGAGAAGGTGCTGTGTCAACTGGAACTGGGTTACTATCTACCGGGGTTGGGGTTAGAAGGGGTGTAGCTGGTTCTCTGTCGAACCGGGTAGGGGTACAATCTGCGAGAGTCTAGGTTATGTGTGGTGGATCTGGTCCTTGGGCAAGTACAACTGTGGTTCTATCTGCATCAACTGGTAGCACTATCTTTTCTGAAGACCGTGTTGTTACTCCCTTAGATATTGCCATCACCCTCTCCAATTCAAATGGCTGATAAACAAGAAAAGTAATTGAAAGTATAGACATTGTATGATAGACAGGTGCAATGGATAGTGGGGAATAAAAGAGGGCATGAAATATTTCACATATATGTTTTCTAACCGAACATGATACATGACACAATTTCACATATATGATGGCTAACTAAACAGGATAGCATGACACAATTTCACATTATGATGGCTAACTAAAAAAGATGGAAAGACATAGTTCAAAATATGATGGCTATGTAAACAGATGACATGATATAACTACATAATGTGTTTATTAAATAGGTTGGCATGCCATAATTCACATACATTCACAGATAGAATGCCATAATTCAAAATATGATGACTGTAAACACTAAACAGGATGAGATGATATAACTATATGATGTCTTTATTAAATGGGTTGCCATGCCATAATTCAGATAGATGATGTATATGTACTATGTAAACATGATGGCATGATATAACTCAAATATATGATTTATATAGTAAGCAAGTAAGAAGATGGCAATCCATATATGATGTAAAAACTAAGCAATGCAAGACAACATGCATGACATGGGTAATATAACCCTGCCAAGTTTGAGCATAGACCTCAGGGGGGAAATAGGACTGGTCATCAGTCTCTGAATCCTCCTCTAAGGAGCTCTCTGTAACCAGCAAGATGTCTGCTTCAGCAGGTAGCATTGTCTGCTCTGAATACCTTGTTTTCACTCCAGATACTTCCATGACCACTTCGAATGGCTGATGCACAGGAAGAGTAGTTGAATATACAAACGTTGTCGACAAATGGAACACGTAATACAAAAAATGATAGCATGATATAATTCACATACATGATGATTGTCTAAACAACATGGCACTGCATAATTCACATATATAATGCCTTTGCAACAAGATAGCATTGCATAATTCACATATATAATGTCTTACAACAAGATGGCAATGCATAATTCACATATATGGTAATTAGACACTAAACAGGTGGCATTCACACAAAGCATGTCTAAACTAATCAAATGACATAGCAATGCGAGACACCATACGCACAATATGAGCAACATAACCCTGCCAAGTTAGAGCATACACCTCGGGGGGGGGGGGAATAGGACTGGTGATCTATCTCTGAATCCTCCTCTGAGGAGCTATCCGTAACCAGCGAGAATGCGCTTCGTCAGATAGCATAGTCTGCTCTGAAGACCTTGTTTTCACTCCAAAATTTGCCATCACCGTGTCAAATGGCTGATGCACACGAAGAGCAGTTGAATGTACTAACATTGTTGACAAATGTAATATGTAACGAAAAAAAGATGGCATGATATAATTTACATATAAGATGACTGACTAAGCAGGATGGCATTGCAAAATTCACATATATGATGCCTGGCTAAACAAGATGGCGTTGCATAATTCACATAAACGATGAATAAACTAAACAGATGGCATTCGCACAAAGGATGTCTAAACTAAGCAGATGGCATATTTGATGTATAAAGTAAGCAATGCAAGGCACCATATGCATGATATAACCAACATCAGCATGCCAAGTTAGAGCGAAGACCTTAGGGGGTAAATATGAGTTGTCTTCTCCTTCTAAATCCCCCTTAGAACAGATATCTTCCTCTGGATTACAATCCGAAATGCGTGGAGGGGGGCTGCCTTTGCGCCTACCATGGAGCAACGTCTGCATGAAATTTTATTGCCACTCAAGGCTCGTCTCTTTTGCTCTACATGTTCAGTTCCATTGTTTACAATAACTGTCATGCATAGGAATAAAACATAGTGAGATTATGTAAGGAGTGCATGCAGAAATCCAGAGTGATGGTAGCAACCTGTGGATAGACCCAAAACCAATAATAGTAGGAAGATAATGGCTTCAGTTAAAAAATACAGATAATGGCTTCTTTACTGTTTGTTTCTCACCCAACATGAAACTCATAGTAGACACCGGAGATTAACCAGATAGTAGATTGATACTATTGATTGCGGCCCCGATATGTACCCCACAACCATTTAAAAACTCATGTTTGACCATTAGTTTGGAGCTGACTCAGAGTCTAATCGGTGAACATGGCGATAAAGTAGCATGTAATATTAAGCGATGCATAACGTAAGCAGACATGAAAGAGTGTGACCTCTCTTGCGGACCCGTGTAGTCCTCGAGGTCATCTGCTCGGTTGATGATGGTAATGAAGTTTTCATGGCTGTCGGCGGCGGGGAAGAAGATCTGAGGCAGCGAAAGACAGTTTGGAGGCCGGATCCCTGCTGTGCTGGACCCTTCTGTCGTTGGAGCAGCTGAGCTGGTGTAGGACCTTGAAAAGAGGTGTCTAGAGGGGGGGGGGGTGATTAGACACTAAGTACCAAAGTTACAGTTTTTAAATTTCTTTAAAGTTTAAGTGGAGTTTAGGCACAAGTTTAACATTCACAACACATATCAAGAAAGCATGCAAAGAGTATATGAGTAGCGGAAAGTAAAGCATGGAACTTGCAAGAATGTAAAGGGAAGGGATTGGAGGATTCAAACGCAATTGGAGACACAGATGTTTTTGGCGTGGTTCCGATAGGTGGTGCTATCGTACATCCATGTTGATGGAGACTTCAACCCACGAAGGGTAACGGCTGCGCGAGTCCATGGAGGGCTCCACCATGAAGGGTCCACAAAGAAGCAACCTTGTCTATCCCACCATGGCCGTCGCCCACGAAGGACTTGCCTCACTAGCAGTAGATCTTCATGAAGTAGGCAATCTCCTTGCCCTTACAAACTCTTTGGTTGAACTCCACAATCTTTGTCGGAGGCTCCCAAGTGACACCTAGCCAATCTAGGAGACACCACTCTCCAAGAAGTAACAAATAGTGCGTTGATGATGAACTCCTTGCTCTTGTGCTTCAAATGATAGTCTCCCCAACACTCAACTCTCTCTCATAGGATTTGGATCTGGTGGAAAGAGGGTTTGAGTGGAAAGCAACTTGGGGAAGGCTAGAGATCAAGATTCATATGGTAGGAATGGAATATCTTGGCCTCAACACATGAGTAGGTAGTTCTCTCTCAGAAATAGGATGCTGGAAGTGTAGGTTCAGTCTGATGGCTCTCTCCACGAATGAAGAGGAGGTGGAGGGGTATATATAGCCTCCACACAAAATCTAACCGTTACACACAATCTACCAAACTCGGTGGGACCGAATCGTTAAACTCAATCAGACCTATTTAGCAAATAATGTGACCGTTAGGGTTTTCGGTGGGACCGGAATGCAACTCGGTAGGACCGATTCGGTTAGGGTTAGGGCATAACGTAATCTCGGTAAGACCGATTACACAAACTCGGTGGTACCGATTTTGGTAATAAGCTTTCCAGAGAGTTGGTCAGGCAAACTCAGTTTGACCGATTATCAAACTCGGTGGGACCGATTTTGATAATAAGTTAACCAAAGAGTTTGCATTGTAATCTCGGTAGTACCAATTGCTCAAACTCAGTTAGACTGATTTTGATAATGGACATACACAGAGAGATTACAATCCCATCTCAGTGAGACCGAGATCCCTATCGGTGAGACCGATTTGCCTAGGGTTTGTGGCAGTGGCTAAGACATCCAAACTCGGTGGCGCCGGATAGAAAGAATCATTGGGGCTGAGTTTGACTTTAGGTTTAGGACATGTGTGTGGAAGTGGGAAAGCAGTTGAGGGTATTTGGAGCATATCACTAAGCACTTTGAAGCAAGAGGCTCATTAAGCAACACCTCATTCCTCCTTGATAGTATTGGCTTTTCCTATAGACTCAATGTGATCTTGGATCACTAAAATGTAAAATGAAGAGTCTCGAGCTTGAAGCTTGAGCCAATCCTTTGTCCTTAGCATCTTGAAGGAGTTCCCACATCCTTTAGTCCATGCCACTCCATTGTTGAACTTATCTGAAACATACTAGATAAAAGTGTTAGTCCAACAAGAGATATGTTGTCATTAATTACCAAAACCACCTAGGGAGCACTTGTTCTTTCAATCTCCCCCTTTTTGGTAATTGATGGCAACATACATCAAAGCTTTAGATAAAGATATAAAGAATAGCAAGTAAATCTTTGGAAAGACATGTAACAAGCATAGGCTCCCCTTACATGTATGCAATCATGTGAATATGAAATATAGAAGCATGTGATAGCATAACCATGATAGAGCAGGCAATGTGTTACATGTATCTTGGCTATATGCATCAGAGCAAAAAGTATTAAAGAGAATACCTTCATGCCCATGAGTCCTTCTTGCAAACAGTATGTACATCGGCAAGAATTCCTCATACACATGATTGTGATGCATATACTTACCTTGTGGTCTTGAGTTGGCTTAGGACGGAATGAATCTGTGAAAACAAGGTTAGATAACACAGATACATCTACTAGCCAGAGCAAACAGAAGAAGCCACAAGAATACCAAGACTGGGATGGCATGTAGAGAGTGAGTACTGAGTACCACATTGGATTAGACATGTCCCCAAGAGTAAAGATATGCAATGAATTTAAATGATCTCTTTCCCTTAGATGTCTTGCTCCCCCTGAATCTAACATGGGATACTGGGAGAAGATAGGGAACAGAAAATCAGAGCTGAAGGAAAACAGAGCTGAAAGATATGAATGATGATCAAAGCTAAAGTTCAGAGCTAATGTATGCTAATGCAAAATGAGCACAACAGATCATATGAACATGTCTCTCCCCTCAAGAAGACATGTGGACATCTCTCCTCTTGAACACCAAGCATCTGGGATCCTTGAGAAATACTTTCTACTTAAGTATCCTCTCCCCCTGGAGATCTCTCTCTCTCCCCCTGAAGGATCCATCTCCCCCTATAAGATGTGATCTCTCTCTCTCTCTCTAAATGATAAGCTTTGATGTGATCTCTCTTTCCCCCTTTGACATCAATTTCCAAGAAGGGCTTGATAAAGATGTAATCTCTCTCTCTCCCTCTGGAATTTGTCGTGAATGGGTTTGATCCTTGAGTCACAACATAAAGCAATGATTAAAAATGTGATGCTTGTAGAGGACAAGATTCATTGAGTGGAGCTGGATCAGAAGAAACACAGAATGAGTGGCAAACTGTTTTTCCTGTTGTGAAATCGGTGGCACCGAGTGGTAGGCTTCGGTGGTACCGAAAATTTTCAGTTGGACCGAAGTAACAAATCGGTGTAACCGAGTTCATCACAGAGAAAACACTTGTCACCTCAGCTCACTAAACTAATAAGATCTCACAAAGATTTGCAAGGAATTAGATGCAGAAAATGCAGAGAAAACAGAAAGAAATCTAGATGAAGTTTTTTTAAAAAAAAAAGGGGAAACACAAATGCAAAAACTCAGAAAAGAACACAGGAGAACTTCATCTAGAGATGGTCGGCGACAAAGTCACCTATGTTAGAGTATATTGACTTAGGAGTCAAGTGAGATCACTTGATCATAGGCCATACTCATCGTTTAAGCTCAAAATGGGGTTGCCATTTTTGGTTTAAGCATCTTGATGTATTCACATCTTGTCGAGTTGCTTTAACTCATGACTCGGAGTAAATCTTCTCTAATATGGAATAACATACCTTGGTTGGTGGTGTTGTCCATGTAGTTGAACTTGTGTGGGTTGCTCAAGGTTGATGTAGCTCATCAAGAATTTGGAGCACCACTTGGAATTTGAGTCCATCTACCTACATGGGTTAGTTCTTGTAAGGAAGAACACTTGTATATCCAAAAATGACAATCATGAAACTCAACATAGAATTTGTCAAAGGATACGTTTGAATGGTTTCGTGCTTCCTTGTCTTCAACCACCTTTGTATAGAGACTTGGTGATGTAGAGATTGCTCAAGATGTGAGTAGGTTACAATCTCATGGAGTTTGATTCAACCAAGTACCTACATAGGTTAGCTAACATGCAAGATACAAATATATCCAAGACATAAGATTTTCATCATAAGAGAAATATCAAGGATTAGTCATAAGCTCCTGTCTTGCATGTATCCAATGAAGTTTCTACTCCAAGTTTGAAGCATCAATGATGTTCAATTCTCCTCTTAACCTGCAAAACACTTTCTCATCAAGAGGTTTAGTGAATATATCCGCTAATTGCTTTTCGGTGCGAACATGCTTAAGATCAATGTCACCCTTAGCAACATGATCTCGAATGAAATGATGACGAACTTCAATATGCTTAGTTCAAGAATGTTGCACGGGATTATGACCAATTTTGATAGCATTTTCATTATCACAAAGCAATGGAACATGTCTCACATATATCCCATAATCTTTAAGAGTTTGAGTCATCCAAAGTAATTGAGCACAATATGAACTAGCGGCAATATATTCAGCTTCGGCGGTGGATAAGGATACCGAGTTTTGTTTCTTGGAGGACCAAGACACAAGAGATCTACCAAGAAATTGACAAGTACCCGAAGTGGACTTTCTATCAACCTTGTCTCTGGCATAGTCCGAGTCGGAATAGCCAACAAGATCGAAAGAGGCCCTCTTAGGATACCAAATGCCAAAATTTGGTGTCTGGATTAAGTATCTCACTATCCTTTTCAGGGCCTTAAGATGACATTCTTTAGGAGCATCTTGATATCGTGCACACATGCACACACTTAGCATAATATCGGGATGTGAAGCACATAGGTATAACAATGAACCAATCATCGAGCGATAAACCTTTTGATCAACCGGTTCACCATCTTTGGTTAAATCAAGATGTCCACTAGTAGGCATGGGTGTAGACATACCTTTGCCTTCTTGCATATTGAACTTCTTGAATAAGTCCTTAGTGTACTTCATTTGAGAGACAAAAGTACCTTCCTTAGTTTGCTTGATTTGCATCCCAAGAAAGAATTTGAGTTCACTCATCATAGACATCTCAAACTTCTCCGACATTAGCTTCCCAAACTTTTCACTAAAATGAGGGTTAGTTGAACCAAATATAATATCATCAACATAAATTTGGCACACAAAGAGTTCACCATTAACCCTTTTAGTAAAAAGAGTAGAATCAATTTTCCCAATTTCAAAGCCTTTTTCAATAAGGAACTTGGTCAAGCATTTATACCATGCTCTAGGAGCTTATTTAAGTCCATAAAGAGCTTTGTGAAGTTTGTAAACATGATTGGGTTTCTTAGGATTGACAAAGCCAGGAGGTTGTTTAACATAAACTTCCTCCTCTATTTCACCATTTAGAAAAGCACTTTTAATGTCCATTTGGTACAAGGTGATATCATGGTGATTAGCATAGGCAAGTAAGATGCGAATGGACTCAAGTCTAGCAACGGGGGCGTAAGTCTCACCATAGTCCATAACTTCAACTTGTATGTAGACTTGGGCGACAAGACGTGCTTTGTTGCGAACTACTTGTCCATCTTCATCTTGCTTGTTGCGAAACACCCATTTGGTACCGATGATGTTGTGGTTGTTGTCGGGCTTTTCAACCAATGTCCAAACTTGGTTCCTCTCAAAGTTGTGTAGCTCTTCATGCATAGCATTTATCCAATCCGGATCTTCCAATGCTTCTTCGACCTTCATAGGTTCAATGCTAGAGATGAAAGAATAGTTTTCACAAAAGTTAGCTAAACGAGTTTTAGAGTGAGTGATTCTCCCGGTTTGAATATCATTGTAGATTTGCTCGACGGGATGGTCTTTAGCAATTCTTGCTTGAACTCGTGAAAGCTTTTGCTTGGGTCTTCGTTGAACATCTTCTTCATCATGTTCTTCTTCTTGGCCTTCTTCATTGTTGGCGTTGTCGTTCTCTTGTCGTGGTGGAGAAGGAGGTTGTTGACGTTCATCTTGATGCACTTCCTCGTTTTCTTCATCTTGGTGTGTCCCACTTGTGGATGCTTCCGTATCAACTCTTGGTTCACCTTGTCGTGAAGTAGAAGCTTCCACTTGGACAGACGAGGTACTCTCCTTCACCTCCGTTGGATGGACCTTGCCAATAGACAAGTCTTGGATTGCTTCCAAAGGATCTTTGTCTCCTACATCAATTGGCAATTGCTCTACTTGCGAGCCGTTAGATTCATCAAACTTCACATCTACCGTCTCTTCAACCTTTCGGGTGAAATTGTTGTAGACACGGTAAGTGTGAGAGTTTGATCCATAACCTAGTAGGAAACCTTCATTTGACTTAGGAGCAAATTTAGAACGACGATGCTTATCAAGAATGTAGCACTTTAAGAAAACAGCAATTTGGGCTGGGCCTCGCCATGGAACACCACCACCTCCACCACCTCCTCCAACGTTCCTCCACCACCACCAAGCCATGGAACACCATGAACTAGGCTTCCATGGAGGGCCTCCTACATTGGGACTTCTCACCCGGCCTTGCGGTCGCAGATCAGGTGCGTAGACGGTTTGGATCCTCTGTTCATTTCCTCCCCGATGGATCTACCAAGGAATTTTTCTTGGTTGTGTATTTTTCGTCTGCCTCCTTCCCCTTATCTGAAGAATCTGTGGCCATTGCCTTGCAATGTTGCGTCGGGGGTTTACCTTCTGGTCTCAATGTGCATCATCTTGAGGGTCGGTCCTTTCGATTCTCGGTGGCCTCTAATTGTGTTGGACATTTTATCTATGGTCTCAAAGATCGAGTTTGGCCAGACTTCGTTTGTCACTTTCAACTTTATCGCCATGGCCGTACTCCTCCAAGATGTTTAGACAATGTTTGGCATTCCGATGTTCACAGTCCTGAGGTAGCTTCACGATCCCCAATTGCCCTAAGAACCAATCTCTCATTTCTTGCTGCTGGTCAGAGTTCTGATCTCAGTACATGTGCTGAACTACAAAAGTTTAATCTTATTGCACCGTCGACTATGACGGCCAAGCCAGTATTGTCGCCGGCGAAGGACCTTTCAGCAAATGTGTCAAATTCAAA
This sequence comes from Triticum aestivum, assembly GCF_018294505.1. NCBI lineage: Eukaryota > Viridiplantae > Streptophyta > Magnoliopsida > Poales > Poaceae > Triticum > Triticum aestivum. The sequence goes on from NC_057798.1 coordinate 452,390,898, forward strand.
CTCTTTTGGCAAGGCGCCATCCAAGGATCTGGGTTCATCAGCATTAATGGCAAATATTTCTTTTGGAAGTCTCCCTTCTTTTCAGTGTGGCAGTGTTATGGCTCATAATACAAGATTTGAAGGCTGTCGGTTTAAAAAGGACAATTGGCAATCTATCCCTAATTTCATTCTATTGCATATTCTGGACTTTCGTCGTGTCGGCCACACGGAGCAACATATTGCGAACGTCTGGAAGCTCAACAGTGTACCGTCTCAAGATTATATCCACACGAGATTGAATTTGTGCTCATCTTGCACAGCCTCGGGTCATTTGGCTGACTCCTGCCCTGACAAACATGGCACTACCTGTGAGCACTCACCCTGTGTTTGTGGCTCCTTGAATCCAAATACTTCGAACAAGTTGGAAGGCATTTCAACCAGCCCATTGCCTGGCCCATGTTGCTACATTTGTGGTGCTACTACCCACTTCACTTTTGGGTGCCCGGGCGCGCTTTACTGTAGATACTGCACCTTTATGGGCCACACCCCCAACTATTGTGATGACCACAAGGCGGCTCGCTTCTACTGGAGGCCCAAGCTTGAGCTGGCCCAACAGGATGTTATCTCCGCTAGCTCACATGACAAAAGTGACATCTCTCGACAGGTTTCAACTGAGGGGTTGGCAAGTAATCGCATTTTCCGGATTTTCCCTTCTGCTAAGGATCACAAAACCACTTTGGAAACAAATGTGAATCCACACAATTATCGACAAACTGCATTGATCAGGAATTCTACTTTGGGCAAGAATAATTCCCATGCTAATCATAATCAGCCATAGAATCATTCTTCTGATCTACCCCCACCATTTACCGCACCTACCAAACTGGACTGGAATTCGCAGCGGTCGAGTGGGACCCTACGATGTCACAACTGCGGGCGCGATGGACACGTGGCTTCATCCTGCTTCATCAACAGAGGAAAAAAGGGGTGGCGCTGGGTCCCCAAGTCTCTCCCAAGGGCCGCCGCTCCGCATTCTACCTTGACCTCCACACCGTCCTCTGCTTCGTTGCAGAGCACCACCACAACCATGGCTAACTTTCCAATCAATGTCATCCCCTACCTCCCGCCAGGCATGACCGTCGAGCTCGGGCCGCCTGACCGTAGGGTGCGTGACGACATGGTGGTTGGTCCAATCCCTCCGCTGCGCCACGACTTCCTCGCCATTGCTGAAGCAAACAGGGACATCCCCTTTCACCGCAAGGCGGCTCTCCGCCACATCATTGAAGGTTTGCTTCATGAATCCGAGTTTTTTCCAACTGAAGTAGGCGACCACCCTCTTGGTGTTGGTATCTTTGGTTTTACCAACACGCTCATTAGGGATGCAGTAGTTGGTACCACCTTTGAGCTCGATGAGGAGGAGTTTGATGAGCCGGTAGTGATATCCTTTGTTCCTCATGATGCTGCTCTGAACATGCGTCTGACTTCTTTCGGGCCGGAGATCTGGTTGTTGTACATTGGTTTTCCGTATGATTATCAGACTCAACACTATATGCATAAATCTGTCGATAAGTTTGGTCAGTTGGTTGAATGGCATAACCCGAGAGGGGACCGTCGATTCGTGCTTCTAAAAGTCAGGGTGATACATCTTCGATTCGTTCCTAAGAGTATGGTGTTGCGCCAGCTTGGAGGCGCTCGCCAGAGCTGGACTGTGGCCGTCACTATGTTAAGGAGCAGTGACTGGAATGCGCACATCCCAGATGTCCCGCCGGCCACTGAGGATCCTCCTCCCGAAGATGGAATTCCACACCCACTTCATGGAGAGAACCTCACTGCTGAACAGATTTATCAAATGCAGCTTCACAATTGGATCGCTCAGAATGTGGCCGCCAATGCCAATGCTCGGCCAGGAAATGGCAATGCAGAACAGGGGGTAGATGATGAAGTGCAGTTTAAACCTAATTGGGGAGTCTGGCCCCCATCCCCACCACATACACCTCCCGCAATGTTCAACTTCCAGGCCTGGCTAGCTGGAGAAGGTTTGCAGGTGTACCATGGCATTCATCCTCTCAATAACCTGCAAGATAGTCCGGCTGCTGCTTGGAACGACTCAATCTCTGTTTTTAGCAGCTCGGACTCCAGTGCTACTCTGTCTGATGGTTTCGCCATCGTCCCTTTAAACATCTTCAACCAACTGCTTTCTGTTAATGGATCGGCCTTGGGTGTTTTGTCTGTCGACACAGCTCAGTCCAGTGATTCTGTCTAGGGCCCGATCGCGGCTCCACCTGAGGTAAACAGTATTGAACTGACCCTGACTATATCCAATGCTGGTATGCAGTTCTCCATGCTTTCAGATCATGACAGCTATGCCTCGCTCCTACTGAATGAGTGTGTGCCTATGCTAAGGCTCAACACCTACCTCACTGCTGCTATCCGGCCTATCATTGCTGCTTTTGGCCCTTGGAGTTCAGGTTTTGGTTTTCGGGATAGTTCAGTGCAATTCTCGGTCAATGTTGAGGAGACAAATGGGCATTTCTCTGTTCGGTCAGCATCTAAAACTATCAAACACTCTGCTGACTCTGCCTCTCGTACTATCCTCATTCCTGGTCACACCTCATGGGCTCTACACCAGGGAGATGATGCACCTGTTACTCTTGAGGAATCTGCCATTCTCCCCCTGGCTGCTACTTCCAAGGTTGTCATTACTGAGATTGATGCTGGCCTCGATCAGGATGTGCCGTCAGATGTGACCATTCCTACTAACACTAATGCTTTGAGCCTAACTGCTCCGGATGATGCAGTGCTTCCTCAGCTTCCCAATGCTACCACTGAAGCATCAACCGAAGCCACCAAGACTTTGATTGCTCCTCATGCGGTGGATCTGGGTGCAGGCACTTCAGTAGTCAGGAAAGGCAAAGCCAAAGCTCCAGCATCTGTGCTGGAGGTGCGTCGTAGCAATAGATCCAACAAATATGATGGGTTTAAGGAACCCTCTGTCTCTGACACTAAGCCAAAACCCTCCAAAGTTAAACCCCGAGTTGTACCCTCTGCTACTGATACTCCTATGGAGGTTGTTGATCACACAGTCAATCAGGGGGACTACATCCCGCCGCCTACTCCAATTCAGGTTCTGCAGCACATTGGAATTAGCAAGTGCGCCATCCCGCCAGCCGAGGTCTCTGAAGAAGCTCTCATGGAGGATTCTGCGGACGGCCCGCCCCAGGCTTGAAGTATCTGAAAGTGCCTGCTGAGAGGCTTACCTATTTTGCTTTATCCTTTCATGTCTTCTTTGTTGAATTGGAACATCCTATGCTGGAATGTACGTGGCTTAAACTCTGAACCTAAACTTTTAGCGCTATCTAATGCTATCGCTTCTAGTGGTTGTGCTATCATTTGTCTACAAGAAACAAAAAAACCCACCATTGATAATATGTTCATTAAATCTTGCTTCCCGAAGAGATTTGACAAATTTGCTTACATACCCTCGAATGGGGCCTCGGGAGGGATCGTCACAATCTGGAATAGTGCCATCTTTACTGGCTCTGTGATTATGGAAGAAGATTTTGCGTTGGCCATTAAGTTTCGTTCCACACAGTCTTCCCAGGAATGGACGCTGGTGAATATTTATGGCCCATGCCAAGGGGATTCTAGAGTGACTTATACAAATTGGCTCCGACATCTTAATATTCCATCTAATGATGATTGGCTTTTATTGGGAGACTTTAATTACATACGTGGCCCCGGCAACAGGAACAAGCCTGGAGGTAATCCAAATGACATGATCACTTTCAACGACATCATTCGATCGAATCAGCTAATTGAACTGCCAATCAAGGGCAGGGCCTACACATGGAGCAATATGCAGATTGATCCACTGCTCGAACAGTTAGACTGGTTCCTCACTTCCAACAATTGGACATCTTCATACCCCAACACACTAGTGGTGCCCTTGGGAAAACCAGTTTCTGATCATATCCCGTGTGTGGTGAAAATTGAAACATCCATTCCACGCAGTAAATTTTTTAGGTTCGAATCTTATTGGACTGAACATCCTGGTTTCTTTGAGTTGGTCCAATCGGTCTGGTCAAGAACCTTCAAGCATACCTCCAATGCAGCCACTTTGCTAGCCAGAAAATTCAAAGCACTCAGATATGAGTTGAAGCGGTGGAGTAAAAGAATCTCTAAACTAACAGTGGCGATCGACAATTCTAATCTTGCATTAGCCAATCTTGATGCTCTTGAAAACATTAGAGCCCTCTCCACGCCAGAGCAGAACTTCAGGACAATCCTGAAAAGGCACCTCCTTCGGTTGTTGGGCTATCAACGACAATACTGGCAAAAAAGATGCACTATCCGTTGGATCAAATTTGGAGACGAAGACCCTAAATTTCTGAAAGCTCTGGTATCAGAGAGATACAGATGAAACACAATACCAACACTCAAACTCTCGGATGGATCGGTCGTAGATGATCACGCGGGTAAAGAGGCAATCATTTATCATACATTTAAAGAGCGGTTGGGGAAATCAGGCGAATTCCAAATGAAATTCAACCTCCCTGACATCATCAAAAAAGTTGAGGGACTGGAGACACTTACTGTCCCCTTCACCAAGCAGGAGATAGATGTGATCGTTAACGAAATGCCGACCTACCGAACTCCAGGACCAGATGGTTTCTCTGGTATCTTTATCAAAAAATGCTGGCATATTATTAAGAACGACTTCTATGATCTATGCAACCAGTTCTATGAGGGGACCCTAAATCTTGAAAGCATCAATGAGGGGTTTATTACACTCATTCCTAAGGTTCGCTCCCCAGAGAATGTCTCTGATTTTAGACCAATCACTTTGTTGAATTGTTGTCTTAAGATTCTCACAAAACTTCTTGCCAACCGACTACAAAAGCTCATTCTTAAAATCGTTCATCGAAACCAATATGGATTCCTAAAAGGCCGATCACTACAGGACTGTCTCGCCTGGGCGTTCGAATATATCCATCAGTGTCAAGCCTCCAAGGAAAAGATCATCCTCCTAAAACTGGATTTCACAAAGGCCTTTGATACGATCGAACATGATGTTATGCTTATGATTATGCAGCATATGGGATTTGATGACAGATGGCTCAATTGGGTAAAATGCATTTTCTCCTCTGGCAAGTCAGCGGTGCTTCTAAATGGGGTCCCGGGTCGTCAATTCAATTGTAAATGTGGTGTTCGACAGGGTGACCCCTTCTCTCCATTGATTTTTGTATTGGCGGCTGACCTCTTACAGGCCGCAATCAATGACGCTTTCAGACATGGCCGAATCCAGCTACCGTTCCCCAGAGAAAACCAACACGACTACCCTGTGATACAATACGCGGACGACACGCTCATTCTTCTTCCTGCATGCCCGGTCCAAGCCCTCACAATCAAAAACATTTTCACTGACTACGCTGACTCCATTGGGCTCAAGATAAACTTCCACAAGTCCACACTTATCCCAATCAACTGTGAGGCTGCCTGCTACAATGAGCTATCCAATATCTTTGGGTGTAATGTTGGTTCCATGCCCTTCACTTACCTAGGGTTACCTCTCGGGACAACCAAGCCCTCAGTTCAATATTTAATGCCGCTTGTTTGTACAATGGAACGTCGGATGTCAAGCACTCTGGCCTTGATGTCGTGTGGAGCCAGGCTATCTCTACTCAATACCATGATCACTTCACTAGTCATCTTTGCTTTGTGCACTCTCAGACTGCCACCAAAGATAATTGAATTGCTTGATAAACTGCGAAGGAAGTGTCTATGGACAAAGAAGACAGAACATGGGGACAAATGCAATTCCCTTGCGGCCTGGGGTATGGTGTGTAGACCAAAACAGTGTGGAGGCCTTGGTATAATCAACCTACGCGTACAAAGCGATGCCCTCCTTCTCAAATATCTGCTTAAATTCTACAACAAGCACGATGTACCTTGGGTGGAGCTTGTGTGGTCCACATACTATACAAACAAAATCCCCCATGCCATGGAACCATGCGGATCATTCTGGTGGAGAGATGTTCTCAAGCTCACCCCGATTTACAGAGGGATTTCTAAAGCCATTGTGCATGATGGAGCTACAGTGCTCATGTGGAAAGACCTATGGCTCGACGCCACTCTCGATGAAAAGTACCAGCGCGCCTTCTCCTTTGCAAAAAATGAAGATATTTCGGTTAAGGATTTCCTGGGATCCACATCTCTGCATGAAACGTTTCACCTCCCACTATCAGTCCAAGCAATGCAAGAAATCCGTGATCTTCAGCAAGAGGTGAGGCATGTTGGCAATGCTACTGATCCGACCCCCCACGATAACTGGACTTACTATTGGGGCTCAGTGGATTTTAAGGCGATCAAATACTACAAATTCTATTTTCGAGAGGTGCATGCACATCAATCATACAAGTGGCTCTGGGCGGCCAGATCAACGCTCAAAATTAAGGTCTTTGGGTGGCTTCTTCTCTCTGACCGCTTAAACACACGTAACATGCTAAAGAGGAGACACTACAATATTGGAGACGATTACAACTGCCTTCTTTGTGATCAGCAAATTGAAGAGACTGTCGAACACATGATCTTCCAGTGCCCCTTTAGCCAACGATGTTGGTCCATTCTAGGGATAACTTGGCAGCAAACTGGTTCAAGGCTTCGGTGGATCAGCATGGCAGCTCATGATTGGAGCAGTCCCATGTTCATGGATGTTTTCCTTCAAGCGGCTTGGAGCATTTGGAAAGAGAGGAATAACAAACATTTCAGAAGCATCCCACCAACTATTCTATCATGGCTCCAACGTTTCAAACATGACTTTGCCCTGCTCCAACATAGAACCAGAGAAGATGTGAGAGACTTTATTCTCTCTTTTGTAATTAGCTTAGAACCCCCTTGATTTCCCCCCCCATATAAAGTAGTAGTAGCCCTAGCCTCCACAGGTGGAGGTAAGGCGCCAGGTAAAAACGCCATGTACATTGTACCCTGCTTTTGAGTAATACAAACACAGTGGGAGCCTCTCCCACTGTCCAATTCCTCAAAAAAAAAAGAATGTAGCACTTTGAGCCGAATACTTGAAAGTATCCAACTTGGGGTTTGTTACCGGTGAGTAGCTCGTATGTCGTCTTGCCGAGTAGCTTGTGAAGATACAAGTGATTTGTTGCATGACAAGCTGTCTCAACCGCTTCCGCCCAAAAGTGCTTCGGCGTCTTGTACTCATCAAGCACCGTTCTCCCATTTCGATGAGCGTCCGGTTCTTCCTCTCAACAACTCCATTTTGTTGAGGTGTGTACGTAGCCGAGAACTCGTGTGAAATCCCTTCTTCGTCAAGAAAGGTGTCCACATTTGTGTTCTTGAACTCCGTTCCATTGTCGCTGCGAACCTTCTTGATCTTCACTTCAAATTGGTTTTGGGCCTTCCTAGCGAAGTTTTTGAAGATCTTTTGGACCTGCAATTTATCATCGAGAAAGAACACCCACGTAAATCTGGAAAAATCATCGACTATAACTAGACCAAAAGAATTTCCACCGAGACTCTTGTAAGAGTTGGGACCAAAGAGATCCATGTGAAGTAGCTCGAGTGGCGTCTTCGTGGTCATGATGTTCTTCACGGGATGCCTTCCTCCAACCTGTTTACCTGCTTGACAAGCACTGCAAAGTCTATCCTTATCAAATATGACATCGTTAACTCCAAGGATATGATTCCCCTTAATAAGCTTGTCAAGGTTTCTCATGCCAACGTGACCTAATCGTCTATGCCATAACCAGCCTTTTGAGGATTTAGCAATGAAGCAAGTTTTAGGTTGAGCCTTTTTAGTGAAATCAACAATGTATAGATCACCTCTACGCACACTAGTAAAGACCATTTTATGATTGTCTCGATGAAACACTTGGCAATCTACTTCAGTAAATAGAACATTGAAACTGAAATCAGCAAGTCTAGATACTGAAAGTAAGTTGTAACCAAGAGATTCAACGAGCATGACATTTTGTATGGAGCTATCATGTGAGATGGCCACCTTACCTAGGCCAACCACCTTACCCTTTGAGTTGTCACTGAAAGTGACATACTTTCGAGGACCATCATTATCAGCAATCTCACGAAACATGTCTTTATCTCCTGTCATGTGATCGGTACATCCACTATCAAGAACCCATTCCTTTCCTCCTGACATGTATCCCCAAAGATTTGCCATAAGACCAAAATGTCTCATTGCATCATCAAGATCGAAGTCACTATCATCATCCTCATCATAGTATGCATGTTCAACACCGTCATGTGGTGGATCAAATCCTAGAGAGGGTGATTCGTTAGAGTGAGTTTGACAATAATCTTGTCTATGAATTCTTATAGCTTCGGAAATAATGTCACTAATAATACCAACATTTCCTTTGGCACGCATAAGGTTTGTAAGCTGAAATAGGCGATCACCAAACATAGGATCACTAGTATTCATTTTACTCAAAGCAATAGACTTATGGATAATTTCATCTAGATTTTTCAAAGAATAATCAGGAAATCGTTCCACAAGAAATTTCCATATAGTGTAGGGACACTCAAGAGTAGGCAGTTTTATAATCAAGTTTCTAGGCAATCCTCTAATGATAAGTTCGGCAGTTCTAAGATTCCTAACCATGTCAATTGACTCATCATGGGTAGGATGCATAGGATCAACACAAGGTGCACAAGGACTAGCAATGTACTTGTTCAAATGATATTGATTGAAAACAACAAGCATCTCATTTTTCCACTCATGAAAATACTCTCCATCAAGAATAGGCACTCTATGTCTAAGACTCCCCAAAGTAGACTCATCCATCCTCCTCCAATGGTGATTAAACCAAGGCAATGGAGACCAATGCTCTGATACCACTTGTAGGACCTTGAGAAGAGGTGTCTAGAGGGGGGGTGATTAGACACAAAGTACCAAAGTTGCAGTTTTTAAATTTCTTTAAAGTTTAAGTGGAGTTTAGGCACAAGTTTAACATTCACAACACATATCAAGCAAGCATGCAAAGAGTATATCAGCAGCGGAAAGTAAAGCATGCAACTTGCAAGAATGTAAAGGGAAGGGATTGGAGGATTCAAACGCAATTGGAGACACAGATGTTTTTGGCGTGGTTCCGATAGGTGGTGCTATTGTACATCCACGTTGATGGAGACTTCAACCCACGAAGGGTAACCGTTGCATGAGTCCACAGAGGGCTCCACCCATGAAGGGTCCACGAAGAAGCAACCTTGTCTATCCCACCATGGCCATCGCTCACGAAGGACTTGCCTCACTAGCGGTAGATCTTCACGAAGTAGGCGATCTCCTTGCCCTTACAAACTCCTTGGTTCAACTCCACAATCTTTGTCGGAGGCTCCCAAGTGACACCTAGCCAATCTAGGAGACACCACTCTCCAAGAAGTAACAAATGGTGCGTTGATGATGAACTCCTTGCTCTTGTGCTTCAAATGATAGTCTCCCCAACACTACACTCTCTCTCATAGGACTTGGATCTGGTGGAAAGAGGGTTTGAGTGGAAAGCAACTTGGGGAAGGCTAGAGATCAAGATTCATATGGTAGGAATGGAATATCTTGGCCTCAACACATGAGTAGGTAGTTCTCTCTCAGAAATAGGATGCTGGAAGTGTAGGTTCAGTCTGATGGCTCTCTCCACGAATGAAGAGGAGCTGGAGGGGTATATATAGCCTCCACACAAAATCTAACCATTACACACAATCTACCAAACTCGGTGGGACCGAATCGTTAAACTCGGTCAGACCGATTTAGCAAATAATGTGACCGTTAGGGTTTTCGGTGGGACCGGAATGCAACTCGGTAGGACCGATTCGGTTAGGGTTAGGGCATAACGTAATCTCGGTAAGACCGATTACACAAACTCGGTGGGACCGATTTTGGTAATAAGCTTTTCAGTGAGTTGGTCAGGCAAACTCGGTTTGACCGATTATCAAACTCGGTGGGACCGATTTTGATAATAAGTTAACCAAAGAGTTTGCATTGTAATCTCGGTAGTACCGATTGCTCAAACTCGGTTAGACCGATTTTGATAATGGACATACAGAGAGAGATTACAATCCCATCTCGGTGAGACCGAGATCCCTATCGGTGAGACCGATTTGCCTAGGGTTTGTGGCAGTGGCTAAGACATCCAAACTCGGTGGCGCCGGATAAAAAGAATCAATGGGGCCGAGTTTGACTTTAGGTTTAGGACATGTGTGTGGAAGTGGGAAAGCAGTTGAGGGTATTTGGAGCATATCACTAAGCACTTTGAAGCAAGAGGCTCATTAAGCAACACCTCATTCCTCCTTAATAGTATTGGCTTTTCCTATAGACTCAATGTGATCTTGGATCACTAAAATGTAAAATGAAGAGTCTTGAGCTTGAAGCTTGAGCCAATCCTTTGTCCTTAGCATCTTGAAGGAGTTCCCACATCCTTTAGTCCATGCCACTCCATTGTTGAACTTATCTGAAACATACTAGATAAAAGTGTTAGTCCAACAAGAGATATGTTGTCATTAATTACCAAAACCACCTAGGGAGCACTTGTGCTTTCAGCTGGGGTGGACGACGGTGCAGCAGGAGCGGGACAAACCACGCAAGGTTTTCTTTGACAACTATCTGTAAGAGAATTAATTTTGTAAGGGCTCTTTTGAATGGGAGGATTCCTACAATGCAGGGATAGGAAATAGACAGGAATAGGATAGGAATGCACGTGCAAAACAGAGAATTTAAAAAACACAGGATTTCTGCCAATCTGGGTGTTTGATTCAGAACAATTGGAAGATCACAGGATGCAAAGAAGCATGGTGAGATTAAGTCAAACCACAAGAAAATGTATGGTTATAATGCTATTATGCTACTATCTCTTAGTCTTGTGCTTCATGAATAGGAATTTGAAAAGGAGGACAAGTGGATATTAAAATTCCTATAGTTTTTCTTTCAAGGAGACACTAAAGGAACAAATCCTATAGTTTTCTTTGCTCCATTCCTTTGAACCAAATCCATGAATAGTAGTACCATAGGAAACTTTTCAATTCCTATTTTTTTCATTCACTTTTCCTTTCAAGCACTCGCGATTCTAGTAGGCAGGCTTGAGCAAGGAAAAGCCTACACTAAAAAAATGTTTTTGTGCTACTTCTATTACTTTGGACCCAGGCCACTGCCCTACTAGCTCAACTCCTAGGCCCATCGACAAATGCACAGCTCAAACGCACAGAGATAAATTCATCGGGGTGGCTCCTTAGAGGTGGAGGATGGGGTGGCCGAACCGGCGGGACACCGAGATCGACGACGGATCCTCATCTAGTATGATGGATGAGGGACGTCGAGGTGTTGCTGTGGACGACGTCGTCGGGGAAGAGGCTCTGGCTGGGTGGCGGACGGAGGAGGGTGTGGGGCTTTGTCGCGGGTTTTCGCAGCCTCGGTGTACGAATGGGTGGGCGGATGGGATGGGAGTGGGGAAGACGCGCTTGTCCGAAATGTGGGGTAAGTTACAAAAGTACCCCCACCGATTTGAGGCGGTTCTTTCGGTTTAGGGGTACCACTGGCATTTCGCGTGTAGGGATTTCATGGGAGGTGGGATTTTTCGCACGCATTGTAATTTCAGAATAGCAAGGCGCGAGTTGAGATGGAGGGAGTTGTCGGAGCACAACGAGACAAAGATATATCTTAAATATTTCGGTCTAACAAGGCGCGGGTTGAAATTTCCGGACAAGCCTAACATGTACTGTACCAAATCAATTCGCACTACAAATGTCATTCAAAACTTTTAATTCATGTTATGTTCAATTAAAATATTTTGCTACGTGTATAATGCATGCAACCTACTACTCAAATGACCGTTTTAGTGCATTCCAAACGTATATACTACCGCTTCAATATGAACTAAATTTGAATTCGTTTCTCTATTTGAATAAGATCTACAGTAATGATTGTTGTGAAGTCAAAGCATTTGAATTTGTTTCTTTGTTTTAATAAGATCTACAATCATCATTATTGTCAATTTAAACCATCGTTTGTGTATGATCTTCACGGCACACCACATGATTAGTCTCGAGTTACATATGAACTATGTGTACTATATGAACTCGAACTCAATTTTTTGAATCCACTTTATGTTGATTTCAAATCACATTATATTTCTAGCTCTAGCTAGATCTTCATAATCTAAACCATGTCTCATATGTATAATGTGTTTATCACATTATGTATGGTGCCCTGCCCCCTACGCCTACAAGTATTTAGATGTGAGTTGCAAACACCACACATTACCACAAATTTAAATAAAATGTGAGAATGTTCGATATATAGTATTGTTTAGATTGTTCGATATTTAGTTGAAAGCTGTAAATGCCACACATTATCACAAATTCAAATAAAATGTGAGATTGTTTGATGTATAGTATGGTTTAGATTGTTTGACATTTAGCTGTGAGTTGCAAACGCCATGCATTATCACATTATGGTATAACATGTGCACATCACGCGTATCACCGCTATATTCAGGCATGCATATGTTGAAAACACTATGATCTCCTATTCAAATATATGAATCCACTTTCATATCAAATTATGATCTTTGTTAGTCTCTTACACCCACACAATCCTCTAACCTTTGTAGCTACCACTAAATTTCTCTCATTCATGCACACGCCCTCCTCGCCCCCCTCCCTCGGCATTCTATCCACCGGGCACATTCATTTTTTTTTCTTTAGGTCGTTCTCCCAGAGTCTCCACAACTTCTTTCTGACACACACCGATTGATAAACCTCTCCAGCGATGCCTGCCTACAACATACACACGCACCTTCAATCTCCTCCTTTATGTGTCCTTGCCTCGTGTCTCTCATACGGTCACACACACGTGTAAACTCTCGTCCCTCTTTTCATCGATATCACAACTGCACACTCCTCCCCCTATCTAGCTAGTAGCTGGGCCTCTCGCACCACCTCCTAGCTCCATTCTCTCTGTCTATCCATCTCACTGGGCCTTATTTGCCTCTAACAAATGGTCGTACACCGACCAATCTCCCGCTATACATATATCTAGCTAGGTCCTTATTACTCATTTTTACCCACGCGTCGATCGATCTACCTCATTAGTTATGTCTCTCTTCCTCTAACAAGCAACAATGGATCTATCGATCTAGTTAGGTTTGCTTACCGAACACATGGTTCCCCTTCATCATCCATGGATGCATCCCGACAGATCTATCACGCACAGGCACACACAGAAACACATCCCCACTCTTATTGATAACATTACAGTTCCACCCTCGGTTTGTCTAGTAGGCCTCTCCCACCATCTTCGAGAAGCAACTCCATCACCCATCCCGCACTCTACCCCTCTCCCTCCCTCTCTCTCTCCTATCTCTCTCTGTCCCATCATATTTCCCGTCCTTCAGTTATGTATGGATGTTGGCCGATCTCCCTCAAGACATAGCTGGGTCTCTCCTTCTCAACACATATACGAGTCGTTCTACCTCTATAGTTAGGCCTCTGCCTACCCCTCCCCCAGCCCCCTCCCCCCCCACACACACCAATACATCGAGCGCCCTAGTCATGTCTCCCTGCCACACACAAACTTGACCTGTGCCCTTTGACATTCCGGTAGGTCAGTCGCCCTATATCTTTGACTTGCACACACAAACAATTTCGATGGCTCTCTTCATCAATCTCGCACCCACCCACTTGATCCTCTCTTCAACTCTATTGATATCTATGACCCCTCCCTCTCTTCTCGTGGATCGCACAACCCTCTATATATGATATGGATAGTCCTCCATTTCACATACATTGCATGCAAAATTTTGTTTGAGATGTCATCGACACATATCCCACAAATACATTCACGAAATCAACCCCCCCCCCCAAAAACACTCACTAACGCGGTTTGTATCTCTCACACACACCCACGTAGGTGGGGGACATGCACGAAGAGAGAGGTGCATGCACGGCGCACGTACTCCCGTCTGTTTCCCAACCACACCCGCGTGGGTACACGGTGGAGCTCATTTCTGTACGAAAAGGCAGCCCACATGGTAATTTGGCACGTGTACTGGTTGTCCACTTGGTGGAGGGAGGATCGTCTACCATGGGTGAACAAACAAATTGCGAGTTGACGCGTTATGTTAAAAAAAGAGGCAAACCATGTGGGGCCTACCTTAGAGGCAAGGCTCTATACACTGGAGTACTTTTGATGTGTCCCGTCAACTCGCAGAACGAGGAGAAGCTTGCTTAGTACGCCGTCTCCCGCGCCAACGGGCGCGATGGCTCGCAGGATGAGGTGAAGCTTGATTAGTACTATACGCCTTACGCCCGCTCCCTCGCCCACGCGCGTGGTGGCTCGCAGGACGAGGAGAAAAATTTACTACTCCCTCCATTTACTCCTCGTCCCTACTACCTTGGTTATAGAGATTATATCATATTGTTTGGAATATATATGTCCTTTAGTAGATTTCAATATGAACTACTAGTACATACTCCAAACACTGATGTATATAGACGTATTTTAGAGTGTAGATTCACTCATTTTGCTCCGTATGTAGCCCCTCGACCCTTGCCCACGTGGTGGACGTGCAGCAATTCATTTGGTCTCATATAGCTAGAACGATATATACTGCACTACCATTATTGCTTGACTTCCCGAAGAGGCGAATAGCCAATCGCAAGGTTAATATTTTGGAGATGCCAAGCGCAAGGTTATAGCAGAACGAGTAGTAGGTGCGGCGTCATTTATAAATGAAGTCTTTTTTTCTTTAGTGGCACGTACGCAATATGATAGGTTCATATGGAGAGAAAAGGAAACCGCTCCACTATATACATAGTCAGGACGGGCCAGCCTACACGGTTGCTTGCTGGGGTTGCTCTCTTCACACTCTCTCACACAAAACGATTGTGGCCACATCTCTAACATCCCGGCGGATCACGTCCGCCGGGGAAGGGGTGGATGCTTAGTGTAGATGCGGTCGCCGTCGCCGACGGCGAAAACCCACTGTCGGCACGTCCCGATCAGGGGTCCCCGCCGTTCTCTCTCACAAAGCCGATGTGGTTGCCTTCGTCCCTTGCTCACTGTCGTGACGTGGGCAGTTGCCGCCTCCCGCCGCCCTCCTCAAGGTTGAGCTACATCCCGACATCCCTCAGGTACAACTCCCTTTACAACCGGCTTCCACCACTGCTCCAGCTGCCCACATCACTCCATGTGGATATTTCTCTACTACTTTGCCCTGCACATACCTCTACTGGCTTCTACGTACTGTATTTTTGTGAGTTTATGTCTCATCAACTAGTCCCAGTAATCTTATTCTAATCGCGCTTCTTCAATTTCTTTGTCACAGGGATGCTCATCTCGATTTTGGTGAAACTGCACAAAATGATCCAATGGTCAAAAGGTTGCAAACTTCATTTCTTAGGAAGCTCGAACGTTGCCAGCAAATTGAAGCCTGGTTAGGGTTCACGGTTCAAGGGCTAGGGACTGCATGGATCATTTTTTTATTTAGCTACCTTTGTTCCAAAATAAGTGTCAACTTTAGTAGTAGTACAACTTTGTACTAAAGTTTGCATAAAGTTGAGACACTTATTTTGGAACGGAGGGAGTACATATTTGCTATGATCTGTCTATCATTGAGATGCAATAGCATGCATGTTAGTCTCCTTTGTATTTGATGAAATGTTGCAATGGGCAACCTTGGACGCAGGATACATGTAACAGAAGCTGGAAGCTTCATAGCATGGTACAAATTTATCTCGCTGATAAATTACAGTACGGTACTTCCTCCGTTCCTAAATATAAGTCTTTTGTAGAGATTTCACCATGAACCACATGCGGATGTATATAGATGCATTTTAAGTGTAGATTCATTCATTTTGTTCCGTATGTAGTTCACCTAGTGGAATCTCTACAAAGACTTATCTACTAGTAATAGCTAGCCCCCACTACTAGGAATTCTCTATCCTCTCCTTGAGCCACATCATCAAAATTAATGTAGCCGTTAGATGAACTAAATCAGTCCATAATAGCCGTCTGATCTAGATGTTGAGAGGCTCCGCACTAAGGCACATGCAAGCATGCAGAAATACCGTGGCATGCATGTGAGTGGGTTTTAAATCACATCAACATGTCTGCATGCAAGCATGCACCGGTAGCATGCATGTAAGTGAGCTTTTAAGTCCCATTAACATGTCAAAAAGAAAAATATAATCCCATTATGCAGTAGGAGTTGGCTGATCTTTTTTCCTTACGTGGGATGATCTAAATGATGATGGGAGTTTTTTTAGTTTGGCTACCACATTTGTCATGCGGTTATAGAGTGGTTTTTTAGTTCTATGAAATTGATAATTT
The DNA here is from genome assembly GCF_018294505.1 of Triticum aestivum. NCBI lineage: Eukaryota > Viridiplantae > Streptophyta > Magnoliopsida > Poales > Poaceae > Triticum > Triticum aestivum. The sequence goes on from NC_057798.1 coordinate 452,407,222, forward strand.
TACGCAGAGAGATATACGGCTGTTCCGCGGCAACGCGCGGGGACTCATATAGTATTTAGGAACGGAGGGAGTACTATGTAAAGAGTTAGGTGTCGCACGGTGTCCAGAAAATATGGTGATAGTGTGAGGTGGGCCATGTAATCACTGAGCCTGCATGTTTTCACTGCTCTTGCACTCCTCCGCTGTAAGAATGGAGAAAATTGTAATCTAGTAGTACCTCCTTTCGCCGAAAGCGTGGGACATCCAGCAGTCCTACCACCTTAGTAATAAAGACCAATGAGCCGTCAAATCACATAGACCCAGCAGTAAGTTGGACGGACGAAGCAACCATCACTCTTGCGCTAGTGAGAGGTCGCGTCCGCTCTGCCCGGGCATGAATGCGACACCGATTCTTTGGAGCGGCGCTGTCCATTTCGGGTGGGAAGCGTGTGCGGGCGATGGAGGGGCTTTGGGTGGGCCAGGCTGGTCAGGAGCAGGCATGGCAGCTGTCCGCCTGTCCCTACCAGACACACCCGAAAATGAGAGGATTCACCGACTCTCGTGGCTAAAATCATACACTACACTCCATCTCTCTGTAGGAGTAGGTCGATCTGTCGCTCTCTCTAACACACACATGCTGTTAAACACACACACACACACACACACACACACATGCACCTTGGTCCCGCTGCACCTTCTAACGTGACTTATTACACCTAGACGGAGGGAGTAGTAAGTACGAGATACGGTGGCACACTGACTTAGTCGAATACAAGTGCCCAAAATTGTGTGCATGTTATAATAAGGATTCACTTAAAATAGTACGTGAGCGAACAGAGGGATCAATTGGACAGTGTTCCCGAGCAGTAGCGAGATGTGTGAGGTAAGATACACCGCTGGCGCTTTTAATTTTTCTTATTAATTTGTTTGTTTCAACCTCTGACTTGTGGGACCCAACGTACTACATGGAGAGAGGTAAGGTGACTAAGGCTGCATTATTTCTACACCACTGTGGATAGTCTTACCACCAAAGCCACATGACACGATTATGATTTAAATCCCAATGACTCCCACACACATAAAAAAACACGGCATGCTTGACACACGAATGCAGGAATGTATAAAATGTTATTTTCCTCTCGTTGAACATAACGGGAGGGTTGTGTAGCTGGTTAGCCTGTTCGCCCATCAAACTTGAGGTCTCGGGTTCGATAACTACACTTGAGCATAAGTTGTGCTAGGAGGATTCTTTGACTGGTCAAAATGGATGGATACAGAGCTATACGATCTCGTAGTGACCGTATAATCACCTCATCACGTATAAGCTGCAGCCTCGGCGCTTGTTTTCTAGGGTTTGCACGCTTCACACACTCTCTCCAGTATATATATACACACACTGGAGCCTCATCGCTTGTAGTTGCTCTCTTCACACTCTCTCACCCTCTCTAGATCTAAACAAGACTTCATTGGCCTCTCTCTCCCCTCACTACTGGTCAAAAGCCGGCATGATCCGTCCGCCGGGAAGGGAAGGAGGCTTAACGCTGTCGCCATCGACGAGGGAAGAATCCACTACCGGCGCAGCTGTTCACTTTCACCCAGTGGCGGTGCGGGAGGTCCTCCGACCCCTTCTTCTTCGCTGCCGTCCCGTCGCCCACCGAACCACGCCCCAAGAACCTTAAGGTATAATTTACTTATTCCACATGCATTGCTCTAGTTGCATGTATACCATGAATCTAGGACGTGGTTCAAAGAGGAAAGGAGTGGGGGAAAGTAGTGGGAAAAAGTTGTATAGCATGAATCTAGGACGTGGTTCAAAGAGGAAAGGAAGGGGGAAGGTAGTGGGGAAAAAGTTGTATAACATGAATCTAGGACGTGGTTCACAGGGGAAAGTAGTGGCGAAAGTTGTATTGCATAAATCTAGGACGTGGTTCAAAGAGGAAAGGAAGGGGCGAAAGTACAAGTACAGAGTGGCTATCCAGCACCTACATTGGTCGAAAAGGGAAAACAATGACAAACGCAGTATGCACATCTGTAACGAACTGATCTTTTGTTTTGGGGGACAAGGCTGTAGACTTTGAGCATGACTAGATTTTCTGTGCTCACATACGAAAAGGTGTCTAAAGATAACAAAACTGGGACCAACACAAATATGCTCCTTGGTTGTTTGTTCTTTGTTGCAACAGACTGTGCATCACCATAGTACATCGGTAGATGCACATGGTGCTGGTGCGTCCACTGTCCTGTGCAACTCTTTAGCTGTTTTTAATCTAAGGCCCTGTTTGGTTAAAAACTCCCTAGCCCCTACCTGCTTGGTTCCAGGGACTAAACATGGACTAGAGGTTATTAAATGACATGCTAAAAGACCATGTTACCCCTAGTAATGAACTAATAGAGACAAGGTGCAATGCGTGGCAAGGGCAACTATTGGAAAAAGTTCCAAAAAGACTCCCTCAGGGTCTTCTTTCTTTAGTCCCAAATGCCCACTTTTAGTCCCTAAAAGTCCCTCCTGTTTGGTTTAGATGGGACTGACACGGAGTTTTTTAGTCCCTACACCAAAATGTCCCTGTAAACAAACACCCTCTAATAATGCCGCTGGAAAATTGATGCAATGCCACAGTTAAAAGCAAATTACATGTTTAACGAATTTTATTGTTAATATAATCTCTATGTTAATATTAATCAATGCCACCGTTTGAGAAATGCTACTGTCTTGCTTTCTTTCCCATTTAGATAAGGTAGATGCTTCTTTTTGTTGGCTTCTGTGTCATCCACCGTTATTGACCACTAGTTGTTTCCTTTGCACCTCTGTGTAAACAGGGTTATCTACTTCACCTCGTTGCCATTGTGACCTTTTGTTGCACTGCACAAAACACTTTTGTTTTAAGAGTGTTTTGTGCAGTTCAACCAAAATGTCACACCGACAACGTTGCTTGATTGCTTGATCTTAGTGGAACTGCACAAGAGGAGATCTTACTTCCTATCCGTGTTGGCAAATTTGGTTCAGATCTTCTTCTTGTGAGTTGTTTGAATTCCGCATCATGAGAGGTCAGTACTAGCCTTCTTTCATATGATTCTGCAGTGTGCTTTCATATATTGTGCTACTTGTACGGTAATGTTGCTTTATTATAGTGAACAACACAAATGGAGACGAGACTTCCAATCTGTATGTGCACCGTAATATCCCATTGAGGTAAGATAAGGATATTTCTCAACTGTTGGCCTGTATTTTGCCACTTTCATCAGAAAATTAATGTCATTGTTTAGTGCTATACTTGTGCTCCCTAATTGACATGCCAAATCTTACATTGAAGGCGAAGCTTGTCTGTTATTGAACCAAGTGATGAAGGGGAAGAACAAGCGGAAGAAAAACAAAAATCAACTCTCGGTGCTGTAATGAAGCACTGGAACTATGATGACACAAGTAATGATATAGTTTTGCATCTTAATTTATTGCTATGGCTGGAACGAGCAATTGTTTTGCCACTGATTTGATGCCACTCTTAATGTAATACGTAATTATCTCTACTTGTGCAAACAGGGATCTTCTTTGAAGATACCATATATTTTAGTGGAACTGCACAACAAGATGTTGGAAACGTTAAACTAATCGAGGAGTATATAGTAAGCATGGCGACCACAGTAGATAGCAACAGATGGTTCCAGAGAAGTGCTTCATCTGTATGCTCTACACAATAAGCCTCATAACAAAGGTTGGTACTCGCCCACTGATTTTATCCATATGATTGAGCTTTGTCATCTCTATTGGTGTTGTGCTACTGTTTAGATACTGTCATGAAAAAGTGGTATTGTCCTTGAGAAGTGCTTCATCTGTGCTGATTTAAATATTTCCTTTCCTTTTTTGAGCAAACAGGGATGCTAGCATTTAGTTGTCCTCTTGTCTTTGCACAACAGGATCATCTTCCTCTGAAGAAGAATATGGAGTACGTGAAGTGACTAGTTCCGATTATGCCAGGATGAAGAAGCCCTGTCTATCTTCTCATCAGAAGGAGCAGTTGAAGGATGGTTACATTACTCCCCACAAGACCAAACTAACTTCAGCTCAGAAGGACTGACAAATCTCCATTTTTTTGCTGTGATGCGTGAGTACAATGTTGTTCTAGGATTCTTTCTGGTGAGTTCCATTTTTCTAAAAGTGTGCTCTACATGGACCATGTAGGTGCCTGTTTAAACTGTCAATTCATAGTACAGTTTGCTTTATACTAATCACTTTTTTGTATTTGTGCAAACAGGGGTGCTCAGCTTGATTTCAATGGGAACTGCACAAAATGTTCATGAATACATCGAATCATTCATTTCCACCACAAGAAAGGAGGTGCCGATAAGTTCAAGGCGTTGCAACATATAAGGGCGAAATCATACAAGCTACGCGCGAATTTGGTTGATTTTGGTGGAACTGCACAAAAAGAACAGCTGGTTTATTTAGCACGAGGTGCCATGTCAATGTCCGAACTGATGGAAAACCCTGCCCATTCCACAATCGTAGGCATTTGATATTTTGGAATGGGACAACCTTGTCAAATTTTGCTCATTGATTTTAGCAAGAAGACATGCGTTTGATATTTTCGAATGGGACGCCCTTTGCTGTCAGCAGCGTCGATCAATTTTTTCTTTATTCTTTAGTTGTGAAGTAAATATTGCCTCTGACATGTGAGTCGCTGAGATGCATAATCATCGATTGTTTTGAATGTTCTCTATGAATTGCCAGCCCTGTGTGTTTGATTGCAATGTACAGAAACGCTAAAAAGCTGCTCAAACTCTTTGTACTCCTTTGTTCCTTTTTACTTCGCACATTGTGAAAGTGCATACTTTTTTCTATAAGATTGGTCAAAGTAGAGATACTTTGACTGCAGACAAAACTTGTATGCAGACTAGAAAGGACCGGAGGGAGTACATGTGAAACTGCTGGAAACGAGGTGATCACCCTGGGAATAATGCTAGTACGTATTGTTTTGCATGTTCATCCAATGCCAGTGATACTGGAATTCGAACTAATCGAAATAAACTCATTTATACATGGTCGGATTTTGTATAAACATGCTGGATTTCATTACATTTCATACATTCTTCAACTAAAAAGGGGTGCGCTGGAGGTATAATTAATTAACCGAAGCTACCCACCCGTGTCCCGCTGGGCCGAACAGAACCTTCAGTGACTTAACTGCAGGTGCAGTTGTATAGCTGACATGTGGCATGTTGGGCCCATGTGTCAGTCAGCCAACTGCACTAGCAGTTAAGTAGAAGCAGCGTTCTTCTCCAACACAACTCTCCGACTCCACTTCGCCGCCAAGAAGCTAACCGGCCATCAATGGTCAACCCGCCTAGCTTGGCTTCAACCGGAGGATAGCAGCGGTGGCCTTACTTGGACCCGAGCGGCGGCGACCTACCGTGTTCTACTCTTCCTCGTTTTCTGTGTGGCGTGGCCTCGCTGGCAGCGGGGCGGGGCCTCGGCGGAGCCAGCGATGTCCTCTGTCTCGCTGCCAGCGGCCGGCGCCTCGGCGGAGCGGTGGAAATCATCCCCCTCGTTGCCGGCAAGGTGGGGCCACGACTAAGCCGGTGATGTCCTCTGCCTCGTTGTTGGCGGGGCAGGGCCTCGGCGGAGCCGGTGGTGTCCTCTGCCTCGTTGTTGGCACCGCGGGGCCTCGTCGACGCCAGCGGAGCGGGGACTAGTCGGAGCCGGCATTGTCCTCTGCCTCGTCCTTGGTCTTGCCAAAGAGCGCCTCGCCCGCTTCATCTCCCTCTTTGTAGGCGGCCGCAGCCTCCGCCACCCGCATGCGGTATCGCCAGCGCTCGAGACGGCCCTCGCGGGCGGAGCGGTACGAGTCAAGCAGCGCCTCCTGCTCCGTTCGCTCCACGGCGATCTGCTCCTCCGCCTGCAGGTGCTCCTGGAGGAGATGGTGGTTGTAGGCGGGGTCAGCCTGCGCCTCTCGGAACTGCTCCTCACTCTTTTGCCACACTGTGTCCATGTGTTGGGCACGGGCCTCGCCGATGGTCATGGTGCAATGCACCAGCGAGGATGGCACGGAGGAGGGGGTTGGCACCGAATCGTCGACTACCATGTTCTCCATTGGGATGTCGTCGTCCTCCGGCTACCTGCCGGCCGGCCGGTCGGCAGCAATGGCTGCCATCTCCTTGTGGTCCGTCGTTTGCCCGTCCCGAAGAGCGCTGGAGCGTGAGTAAGCCATTGTGGGCAATAGTGGTGTGGACAGGAGAAAGGGAATGGATGCGGATGACTGCGGCTATGGCCAGCGCAGCATTTTATATAGCAATGGTGGGCGGCGGAGGGACGGACGTGTGGCGCCGGAGTAGCCGCCTCGGCAACCGTGTATCATTAATGTGGGCGGCAGATGGACGGACGAATGGCACTTGTGTCGTTTGAAGGCGGAGCAATCGCGTTCACCGGGAAGCGGAGCAGGCGGTGCTGACTGTTTCGGGCGGAAAGTGCGTGCGGGCGAGGAGATGACTTCACTTGGAGAGGATGACAATAGGGACCCACCAGGGCCATAGCCTCACGTACGCAAGTGCCTCCTTATTATATAAAAACTATATTTTTTTGCTTCCTCCTGGTTTCCTGACATCACGGTCCCACACCATTGTCAACCTATGTAGTCAATAAATGAGAGAATTGCACAAGAAGCGGCCGACAGCTGGGACCAAGCAGCTCGAGCAGTATTTATGTTTTTGAGGTGTGAGCACTGCAGATTTTTTCGATGTTTAGCCCGGATATTAATTTTTCACCTCTGAACAATAACGAAAACATCGCTGCAGGTATTAACTGGGCGGGCTGTGGCCCGTCTAGGCCAGGCCAGATATCCAGCCCAGATAGTAAATTTTCAAGCTGAAAATGGCTAGCCCAGCTATAATTATTTTAGGAATACCCAGGCAAGGTCAAGTTGTTATTCTCCGTCCCGCTGGGCTGCAAATCTTTCCTCGAAGGGATGCATTAGCCTTAACAAGAAAATGTGCTTTAAGAAATAATAAATGGGATGTAATTATAAAAACTGGGCAGTAACTATAAAAAAATGCACCAAACACGTAATTACTTTATAAAATATTATTTTTGGATATTTAAAATTTTAATTTCATTAATTGTTGCGAGCGCAATGTTTCTTTGGATTTTTACATAATATAAATTTATATTGAAATTGTATTTAATCTGACTAGAAATTTTGGGATAAAAATATTTCGGATCCCATCAAAATGTGGGAAATTTTATTGAATTCTATCTTCAACGGTTGGTTAAAATTATTAATCGTTGTCCTAGCTAGAAAATGGGTTGTAGTTTTAACAAACTATAAATGGGTTGTAGTAAATTCCATTAGAATTCAAAAATGGGTTGTACATTCTTACAAATCGCAATGGGCTATAAGTTCTCTGCCACACACTTGTGGGCCTACTAAGTTGACGCATCCCCTAAAAAAATAAGTCGACGCCTATGCAAGGCTTTGTCAACTTATTATAGTCAACACACGGTTCTAGCAGTAGTGGCTGTTGGATGTCTATCCAACGGATGTCGTGCTTCTTCTTCAATCTCGGATATTCTTAGCTTCGGCCGCCCAAAAATGATTCCTCCCCCTGACATCTGGGGCGCATCGTTTCAGAGGCTGGCCTGTGGGCCTACTAAGTTGGCGCGTACCAAGGGCTTTGTCAACTTAGTCAATACAAACGATTCTAGCTTCACTGACCGTACGATGTCCATCCAACGACCATAGTGTTTCTTCAACCTATGTTCTTCTTGCTCCAGCCGCCCAAAGCAGCGCCAGTCGTGCCGCCTGCTCCTGCCTCCCGTGGCCGGCTGTGCTGCCGCAGAGCCTCACCGCCCCCATACTACTCCCACCGCTGGCCAGGCCTTCCCTCCACTCACCCACACCCTCTGTTATTCTGCGGCGACGGCAGCCTCACACCGCAGCCGAACCAGTGAACCCTCGTACTCCTCTCTGCATGGGCATCCACTGCCGCATCTTCCTCGGATCAGCGTCGTCCCCTTCCTAGGCCTCGCCGTCGTCCACAGCCGTGGTGCTCTCAGTGCGGCGTGGTCAATGTGGTCAACGACCGACTTCCATCGGAAGAGTACTGTACGAGGAGAGGCTGATAGCTGGGTCCACGGCAGCCGCAAAGAAGTGCCTCCTTATTACGCAGAAAATAATGATTCCTCCACCTGACAGCAGGGACCCACCGGACGGGCCACCGTATTTCGCGAAAAAAACGTTTCCCCTGACTGCTGGACCCACCAGCTACATCTTCGCACGCAAGGAAGTGCGTTCGGGCAAAAAAACACGATTTGCCCCCCTGACTGCTGGGACCCACCAGCTACATCTTCGCACACAAGGAAGTGCCTGACAGTCAGGACCCACCTGGTCGAAGTGTACGTAGCGTTGTCATGCTGGTCGTGAACGTGTACGTACATACTAGTGGATGTAGAGGCGCGCACGTGTCATAGTAGAGGCGCGCACGTAGCATGTACACGTACGTACATCGGCCAGTGTGCAAAAAAGAAAATACGACCACATACATACATACGGGCCGGGTCTGGAACGCCTACTCGCGCGTACGTACGGCCAGGGCTCGTGTACATGGCTGGGTCGGAACAGAGAAACAGCGTCGTCATTGTGTTCATGGGGAGCCAACCGGTTGGGTCGGAACAGAATGCCTCGTCGTGTTCATCGGGAGGGCTTGGACGGAATAGGCGATGGAAACAAGGCCTGGCGTACCGCAGAACGGAGGAAACGGCCTTGTGTTCGACCGGCCACGTTCGAAACGGGATCCTGTTCATCGGGAGGGGTCTGGCGTATCGCAAAACAGAGGAAATAGACCTCCTATGGTCGAAACGGGGGTCCTGTTGATTGGGAGGGGTGTGGCGTACCGCAAAACGGACAAAACGGACTTGTGTTGGAGCGCTACGATCGAAACGGGGGTCCTGTTCATCGGGAGGGGTGTGGTGTACCGCAAAACGAGACTCCACGGGATACTGTTCATCTCCATTGTCGACCTCCTCCAGCCTCCATGGGCTATTGTTCATCCACCGTTGACCTCCTCCAGCCTCCACCTGCGACTGGTCATCCACGGGCTCCTGTTCATCCAGCCTCCACCGCGTGCTACTCCACCGGCTACTGTTCAACCACCCCTCTCCACGAGCTCCTGTTCAACCACCCCTCCACGGGCTACTGTTCATCCACCCCTCCACCTTCTACTATTCATCTAGCCCTCCACGGGGTCATCCCGTTCATCCAGCCCTCCACAGGGTCCTGTTCATCCAGCCCCAACCGGCTCGATCGATCGGGGTCCTATTCATCCACCCCCACCGCTCACTGTTCATCCAACCCCCTCCCCCCGCAACACTCGCTGTTCATCCAGAGGCAGCATCGATCGGCTTCAGTTAGCAGCAGTAGCGAAGGAATCGCTCGATCGGGTTCAGTTAACAGCCATCAATTGATCGCTCGGGTTCAGTAACGCATAGCCTGCAGTGCAATCGACCGGGTTCAGTTAGAGCCCAACGCCTATCTCGGGTTTAGTTAGAGCCAACGCCTCGCACACACGCGCGTACGTGTACGAGAGAAACGCGCATCGCTCGGCCCCGACCACCCACTGTAACCGGGAACTCGCCGAAATTTTCTTTGCCCTTGCTTCTACCACGATTTTTTCCGTCATGGACGGCCCAAAGAATGTCATGCAGCTGCATCTCCGGGCTATTGTTCATCCACCCCTCCATCGTCTATTGTTCATCCAGCCCTCCACGGGGTCGTCCTGTTCATCCAGCCCTCCACGGGGTCCTGTTTATCCAGCCCCAACCGGCTCGATCGATCGGGGTCCTGTTCATCCAGAGGCAACGCCACAGGGTTCTGTTCATCCCCCCCCCCCGCTCACTGTTCATCCCCCCCCCCCCCCCCCGCAACACTCACTGTTCATCCAGAGGCAGCATCGATCGGCTTTAGTTAGCAGCAGTAGTGAAGGAATCGCTCGATCGGGTTCAGTTAACAGCCATCGATCGATAGCTCGGGTTCAGTAACGTGTAGCCTGTAGTGCAATCGCTCGGGTTCAGTTAGAGCCCACTGCCTCGCTCGGGTTTAGTTAGAGCCAACGCCTCGCACACACACGCGTATGTGTACGAGAGAAACGTGCATCGCTCGGCCCCTGACCATACACCGTAACCGGAAACTAGCCGAAATTTTCCTCGTCCTCGCTTCTACCACGGTTTTTTCCGTCATGGATGGCCCAAAGAATGTCATGCAGCTGCGTCTCCGGCCCGCCCAGGATGAAAAGCCCATTTTCTGTCATGATTTTTTTTCATAGAAGTAGGATCACACCACATCTATGATGATACCGGGTTTTGTCACAATTATCATCATAGAAGTGTCATAAGTATGGCAGAAAAAAGTCGTTCGGCCCAAAATGTCATGGATGTGTCTTTGTTGTAGTGTATGGACCCCTAGGTCTGAGGTAAACTACTCACGCTTCATCGGAAGGGTAATAGAGTTGATGTAGAAGCCCTCCATGGTCGAATCCCCCTCCGGCAGGACGCTGGAAAAGGCCCGTAGATGGGATCTCACGGGTACAAAAGGTTGCGGTGGCGGAAAAGTGTTTTCGTGGATGCCCCTGTTGGTTTGGGGATATATGTAATATATAGGTGAAATAATTAGGTTAGGAGGTTCACGAGGAGCCCACAAGGGTGGGGGCGCGCCCTACACCCCTGGGCACGCCCTCTGTCCTTATGGCCAGCTCGTGGCTCCTCTGACTTCATCTCCAAGTCTCCTGGTTGTCTTCTAGTCCAAGAAAAATCATCGCGAATGTTTCGTTCCGTTTGGTATTCCTTTTCTGCGTAACTCAAAAACAAGGAAAAAACAGAAACTGACACTAGGCTCTAGGTTAATAGGTTAGTCCCAAAAATAATATAAAATAGCATATTAATGCATATAAAATATCCAAAACAGATAATATAATAGCATGGAACACTCAAAAAATATAGATACGTTGGAGACGTATCAATGGCGCATCACAGAGCAGGCAAGGCGTGTCTGCGTCGATAGGCTGCGGCTCGCTACACAGCGAGACTATTCGGGCACCGCAGAGCGTGAGGCGCGGCGTGCCGCACAACAGAGCGGATCCATCGGTGCTTGCCTGTTGTTGACAGGGCGTCGCAGCTGGGTACACGTCCCGTTAGTAACCCCATTCCTCGTCAGGAGTGCGTAGAGGCTCTCTACGCCATACTTGCACCAGAGGCCAGCCACGCCGTACTTGCACCAGATGCGCGCCGCACCATTCGCATGGGTTGCGCCATTCGCCTTGTCCGCGGCCCGCTCGATGCCAACGCACTGGTCGCTAGGCTCGACCGCCTCCTTGGCCCTAGTGACCACCTGGGCGCAGTAGACGAACATGGCCACTTGGAGCTCGAGATTGCGCTCCATATGTACCGCGAGAGTGTTGACCACTTGGACGAACGCCTGCATGAGTTCATGCAGAGCCAAGAGCTACCGTAGGCAAGGACTGCTGGTCATGGTCCCATGGACGTGTTTTATTTTGTTGAGTCGTTTCAACGTGGATCGCTATGTATTCACAACAATCATAATATTGCTCTGTTTATTGCTTTGTTTCAATGTGTGTACTCTATTTTTCATTATTGTATGTTCTGTTTCAATGTGTGTATATATGCTTTCCATTGTGTATATGTGGATGATAACAGCTACTCCCTCTGTTCCAAATTACTCGTCGTGGTTTTAGTTCAAATTTGAAGTAAAACCACGACGAGTAATTTGGAACAGAGGGAGTAGATACAAATTAGTATACAAAAACAGATAGAAAATGGAATTCATAATATATATATATATATATTAATTGCTCATTAGTTCATCAAAAAATATATATAATATCATCACATATACGTGATGATACTTAACTACTAGGTACAATGCATAAAATTGAAAACGAACAATACTAAAACTAATAATCCCTCCTGGGCGCAGTATTCCGGCAGCCCCTTGCCAGCAACTCACTGGTGCGTGGCGTCTTCCTAGCGGGGAGGCAGTACTCCGCCTCCTCCGCTTCGCTGCGCTTGACATACCGATCTGCCTCTTGCTGGCCGACAATCGCGAATGATCTTGCCATTTTGTTGGGCGCCCATCGGAGCTCCTCGTCGGTGGCACGTTGGAGCTTATCGACCCACCTCCATGCAGCGATGAGGCGCCTAGCTCCTTTGACCTTCCTCGCAAAGTACCCGTCTTCGTACACCTCCTCCGCACGATGACAGGCCCGCCCCAAAGTTCCACCGCCTCCTTTTTCCAGGTGGCATCACGGGCTTCATAGGCCGCCTGGTACCTGGCTTGCTCCTCTGCCATCTCCTTCTTGAACACCACTTGCATGGCTTTCTCAGCCAGCGGCAACAACTTCCACAGACAATGATTGTACTGGCCCCAAAACCACTCAAAAGTTGGAGGGTCCGGCGCAACCTCGTCCAGCGGTGCATAGGGGTCCGGCTCGTCGCTTCTCTTCAACTGAGCGTCCTCAGGGGGCAGCGCCTCCTCGTGGGCGTGTGGCCAGATCGGCGACGCCATGGCCGAGATTTGAGAGAGAGAGAGAGAGAGAGAGAGAGAGAGAGAGAGAAAGAGAGAGAGAGAGAGAGAGAGAGAGAGAGAGAGAGAGAGAAAGAAAGAAAGAGAGAGAGAGGGGGGGTGAGCGAGGGGAGGATGTAGATGAGAATGCAGGCTGGACGACATGAGCAAGGTAGTATTTACTGGCGGCCAGAATCTATCGACGGGAATAGTACACACACCGTTCACCGAAATTTACGAGTACTGTAGTTTGAATTACACATGATTCCCGCAACAAAAGCCGTGTGTGGACTTAATAGCTCACCATTTCCAATACAGAACCGGGTCTGATTAATAACCCGCGCCACTCACCTTCCAAACCTCGAGGCGTGAAATAGAGTGCCAATCGTGTGGGGCTCGGTTGTCTTGCCAGATCTTTACATTTGCTTTTTTGAACACCGGATATTTGGAATTTAAATGCCATGGCACTCCATGCATGTGTCCAAGCCGTGACACCAATATGTTTGAAAATTTGTTCCAATTTACTGCACATGGAATTAACTTGCACACAAGTACACAATTTTTTTTCAAACCGTTATGGTTAGCCGCTACATGTAGATGTAGTTCAAATTTGGATTACGGTCATTAAATGGCTAGAAAATCACTTAAATGTCTTAAAAAGGTCAAATGACCCCTGAAATTTTCCAAATTTTGACATGACAGTTGTATTAGTGCATGTTAATTGTAGAATTTTTTTGAAGCCCATAAGAGGAAGCTATCGCCCTTTCGTCATCAAACATGCATTTTCCCTCTCGAAACCACGAGCCTTCTAGTGAGTTGCTCCGGTTTGTGAGGGGTGTGTGTCCAAACTTTCATCAAACAGACCAATTTTTTTACCACATCATCTGGTGGCATGACATTACGTCAAGCAAGGTTTCTTGTGTTTCTGATCATTTTTTATTTTTTTGGAATTTAAATGGCATGGCACTACATGTATGTGTCCAGGGCATTACACCAATATGTTTGAAATTTCCTTCCAATTTACTGCACATGGATTTAACTCGCACACAAGTACACAAAAATATAATTTTCCAAATTGTTATGGTTAGCCGTTGCATGTAGATGTAGTTCAAATTTGAATTACGGCCATTAAATGGCTAGAAAATCACCTAAATGTCTTTAAAAGGTCAAATGACCCCTAGAATTTTCCAAATTTTCACATGACAGTTGTATTAGTGCACGTTAAATGTAGAAAAAATTGAAAGCCATAAGAAGAAGCTATCTCATGTTCGTCATCAAACATGCATTGTTCCCTCTCGGAACCACGAGCCTTCTAGTGAGTTGCTCCGGTTTATGAGGGGTGTCTGTCCAAACTTTCATCAAACAGGCCAATTTTTTTACCACATTATCTTGGTGACATGACATTACTGATCTTTAAAAAAAATTGGAATCTAAATGCCATGTCACTCCATGTATGTGTCCAGGCCGTGAGACCAATATGTTTGAAAATTCGTTTCAATTTACTACACATCGAATTAACTTGCACACAAGTACACAAATATGATTTTCCAAACCGTTATGGTTAGCCATTGCATGTAGATGTAGTTCAAATTTGAATTACGGTCATTAAATGGCTAGAAAATCACTTAAATGTCTTTAAAAGGTCAAATGGCCCCTGAAATTTTCCAAATTTTCAAATGACAGTTGTATTAGTGCACGTTAACTGTAGAAAAAATTTGAAGGCCGTAAGAGGAAGCTATCTCCCGTTCGTCATCAAACATGCATTGTTCCCTCTCAGAACCATGAGCCTTCTAGTGAGTTCCTTCGGTTTGTGAGGGTTGTGTGTCCAAACTATCGTCAAAAATGCCAAAAAATTTACCACATGATCTTGTGGCATGACATTACATCAAGCAAAGTTTCATGTGTTTCTGATTTTATTTTTTATTTTTTGGAATTTAAATGCCATGGCACTCCATGCTTTGTGTCATATCCGTGAGACTGATATGTTTGAAAATTATTTCCAATGTACTGCACATGGAATTAACTTGCACACAAGTACACAAATATGACTTTTCAAACCGTTATGGTTAGTTGTTGCATGTACATGTAGTTCAAATTTGAATTATGATCATTAAATGGCTAGAAAATCACTTAAATGTCTTCAAAGGTCAAATGACCCCTGATATTTTCCAAAATTTGACATTACTATTGTATTAGCACTACAAATTTTCTCATACATTTAAAACACCATCCATAGCCACTTTACTTCAAATTCGTCTTTCCCAGCTAATAAAAAATATCAACATCACACATAGTTTTTTTTGTAGGAACCGTTTGCGATGAAAATTTGTGGGTCTATTTAAGTCTTCCTCCTTAAGCTTTGCCGGCTCGTCTGCTCCAGTGCCGGCAACCCATGAATCCACGAATGTCGATCCCCATTCTCGCAACCCCTTCTTGCAAAGATGACGCCATGGAAACACTTCGTGAGGGCCCGTACGGTGGCCGCGTCCTCCCCGAGCGCCGCCGGCTGCGCCAAGAGCGCGGCCGCCTACGCCGAGAGTGCCGCCACATCTGTAGTGAGCATGGTCGCATCCGCCGAGAGGGAGTCTGCGACAGCCGACTGGGCAGCTGCAGCTGCTGCTGCAATGGTGGCTACAAATGCCAAGAGCGCTCGAGCTGCCATCTATGCCGCCGATGTCGCCTTGGCCAAGGTCGAGGCCATCCATGCAAAGATCGAGGACACACATGCCAAGATATTCCGGGCCACCTTGGAATCTAGCATGCAATCCACGTCCGAAAATGTGGTGGTGGCCATGGAGCACCTGCTTCCTCATGAGATCGCAGAGCAGGAGTTGGAGATGCAGGAGGCGGCGGAGATCTAGGAGCGCCATGAGGAGGAGTTGCGCGTGGCCGAGATATAGGTAGAGAAGAGTCTATCCATCAAGGAATCAACAGTGGAGTACCAACGCGAGCTTTGGCGCAACCACTACCATGAGTACTACAACCTTGAGGGCGGTGCCAAGGACGAGAATGAGGACGCGGTCGACTTCAGCAGGGGGGACGCGGAGTCCACCAATGGTGGCATGTCGCCAGGACAAGTCATCGATGTCTCATCTCACACCGGTGATGTATAGGCCGGCGCGGCGGCGGCTTTGTTAAAATTACCCATACTTAGACTTTGTTTTTAATGCTGGTCTTTTGTTAGAGCAATGTCTAGGTCAATTGGCTCTGTTTAATTACTAAAATTGCTCGATTCAGTAAGTGTGGTCTGTGTGTTGTACGCTGTTTTGTGTGCCCAAATTAGCTAGCGATGTTAAATTATGCAATGATGTGGACGAGGACAGTACCCAGGGAAATTTCCACCAAAATTTGAATTATCAAACTCATTCCATGCGCATAAAGAAGAAGAATCATTTGAGATGCACACAATCATCCAAAGTGAATGGTGTCCGGCGGCACCGCGTGCAAAGTTTCCCTCCAGATTTCAAAATTTTTGGCGTCCGCTGAAATATCTACCCCCACCCCCTTTTCTCACCGACCACAAGTTACATTTCCCATGTTTCATCCTTACTTCCTTCCTTCCTAAGCTATTGCCGCTTCCTCGCTGTCTTCCTCGCTCTCGCCATCTCGCATCCTACCGCCGGGGTCGCCATGGTCTTCTTCAGTGACCTCCCCAGCGGTTCCTCCTCCGACGATGACTCCTTCACCACCCGGGTATGCCTCTCTTCTCTCTCTCTCGGGTTATGACTTGGAATGAAGGATTTTAACCCTACGGTTGATTTGAGTCATTTCTTCCTCTTATAGCTCCTTAGGACCATCAGTTGCAACGAATGGAGCAGGGTGGCTGAAGATCTGCCTGCTTGTTGTCACCATCAATCTTCATGTGTGAAGCTAGTTGAATTTGAATCTGTGGACAGTAGGAGGAAGTTTCTGGCATGTGCAGAGAAGGTTAGCCCCACTTTTGTTGTTACAAATCATTTGTTAGATGTGATTCATGCACTGTCACTGTGCTATGTTATTCTGGATGTTAAGACAGTGTAACAGTTTGTACCTAGTATCTAAAAATGTTGCCATCTCATCAGTGGTGCCATTACAGAATTATTTGGCACCGCTTCAGCAGTTTGTGCAGCGAACTTTGGTCCACATCCGAGCAGCCAAGCAGTAAAATACTAAGGTTGTCTTTGGTTCAGCTGCAGATTCTAAAAAATGCCTCTGTGAGCTTTGAGCTATGAGAAAGCTGCTGTGAACTTTCAGTTGTGGAAAAGCTTGAAGTTGTTTGGTTGAAACAACTGTGAAACTATGGATTTGACTGTCAATTGTCTATAATGCCCCAAGGGCCTGAGAGATTGTTTATATGCTAATTGACCGTAAAGCACTGACCTGTAATATAATTGGCATATAAATGACCATTTTGGGAAGGAACAATTCAGCTTTTTAAAATGTTGCATTATACACATAAATGACTATACTATGCATTGGGTACTTAATGTAAAAAGTGCATACATGTATGTACAAGTAGGAGAGCACTATACATCTTTGATTTCATATACACATGATATAGAATGTAGCTCGGGGTCCAATTGAACCAAAGGCAAGACAAAGAATTTAATAGATCCAACTGAGCCAAAGACAAGATAGAAAATCTAGATCCAATTGGCCAAAGGAAAGAAAACATCAGCTAGTGTATAATAAATTTGTCCATAATCAGCTCAACTACTAAACACTATAAAGTTGTTGGTGATCTCCTAGCTTCCTTCAATCTCTACCTTTAGCACCTGAGCTCATGTGCAACAAGCCAACAATCATGCTGAATTAACAAGCTTGAAGGAAAACTTTGCTATGCTCTGTTGTTCTTCAAGAAAATACTTTATATGTAATGTGTGCATGGTTTAGGTGCACAAGAGGTCAAAACTGAACCTTCTTCAAGAAAATACTTTATACCAACAATGAAGGAATTAGAGTCCTAGCAACAAATAATGTATAGAAAAGGAGATGTTATCTAATTCAAGTACAAGATCAAAGCCTGAAAAATATACAAAAAATGTACCGAATATTTGTTGTTTTACATCAGACCAAACATCATCAGATGGAGAGAGGAAAAGGGAGGTGGGAGGGGGAGGAGGGTGTATGGGGGGAGAACGGAGGACCGTGCACCGGCGCCACTGGACGGCCGTCTGGACCAGGGCTGCCGGGAACACGGGAGGGAGGGGAGGGAAGAGGGATGAGGGAGGAAGGAGTAGGGGGAGAAGAGAGGAGGAGGAAAAACTCCGGTGCGCCAGAGCAGGCGGGGGCGACAGCGATGACAGGTACGCGCGGCAGCTCGATGCTGTTGGTCGTGCGTGTCCTGTGAGGCTCCTACATGTGTGTCCTGCGAGGGTGTGAGAAAACAGATCAAAACGGTATCACTTGGTAGTGGCATTGGTGGGCAAATAACATTCAACTTTGAGGGAACAACAAAAAGTGGTTGGTTTACAAGTTGAGAAGTTGGGGTACCCCCAGCTGTGGAATTTGCACTGCAAAGAAGTTACAGATTCTCAAAAGCCGATGTTAGATTTTATCCCTTTGGTTAGCTTTTAGCTTCTTCAAAGCAGAAGTTGGTGAGAAAAGCTCAACCAAACATATCCTAGATCTTTATGGCACGAAGGAGCTGGGCATCAGAGCAACTAGGTGCTCCGGAGTCCGGGTCCCTTATTTCTTTCCGCTGCATTGGCTCGCAAGTGCAGGGCACCGGTGCCAAATGTAGCAACATTTGTCTTTACACTTGTTTTGGCATACATAGTGGACGACCTTAGTGCTATTAGTTCTATGTTACTAAATGTGTGCATGTACATGCTTGTTAGTATCCCTTTGCTATCATCGAAACACTGTTGCTATGCTGTTGCACTTATATTTAGCTTCCTCATTAAATGTTCACTTTGTTATTTATAGTACATGACTAAGAACATGTAGCGTTGTTATAGTTAGCTTCTGATGTTTTAGAATTTGGTTGTTGTCTCAGTAGCAATTAATTCATTTGCACATTTATCTTTTTGAGAAGATATGTCATAATTACCATGTTTCTTCAGTTTTTCAAAATATGTATTTGGTGATTTTCTATATTGCTAGAAACCCATTTCCCCTACAATTGTTACTGATCTAGTTTTAAATATTGTAGGATGAAGGGAAGTGTTCTTACCTAGAGTGGGATGATCAAGAGTGGCCACAGTCTTTGAAAGATGTGCCTAGCAAAGCTCTGGAGCATGTATGAGGAAGAGAACAGAGGTAGGCTTAGAGGAAGTGTTGTCAACGCGGAAGAATATTTGAATATGCGGGATAAAAAGAGGAAGATGGAGAATGAGCTCAGATTTTTTTAACTAGACTTTGCTAAGATGGTGTTGGCGAAGGAGGAGGCACTTTCCCAGTTGGCCAGTGCGAAACAGGTTCTTAATGAACTAAAAGCAGAGGTGGATAAAACAAGCCTGGATGATCTAGATTAGGGAAATGAATATATTGTTCTAATATTGTTCCTATGAAGGTGAACTAGCTATATGTTGTACTGTGCTGTTTTCAGGTAGCTATCGTACTATGATGTTAAAGTATATTTATGTGCTTCATATGAAATTGGCAAACAGCTATTCGAGATGAAATGTGAATTTGCTTAATACTGGAATAATTAATTGTAAACTAATAAACCTGCTAAATGGGTCATGGAACTTTGCAAACGGTTCTAGCAGTAAAAGCGCTTGTGATGGATAGCCCAATGCCATACAGTTTTCTTCATCAAATTGTGTGTGATGTAGTTGAATAAAATCAAATGGTCCACCAAGGCAGAGTGTGTGTGTAGTTACACCTATCACACACGAGGCTGTACGTAAAACTGTATGGTATGTATTATACTAACGAAAATGTTTTCCCTGGATTGACTGTGTGGGATGTAGATACGAACGGAAACATTTTCCTTGGATTGACGGTGTGGGATGTACATAAGAACGGAAACGTATTCCTTGGATTGACTGTGTGGAATGTACATAACAAACAGATATGTTTGTTTGTGCCTGACTATGTAGGATGTCTTACGACCGGAACCAATTGGGCATGTATAACCGTATTTGATCGCTCGCCCATCGCACACAACCTCATTTTTCCGAGCGTGTGTGACCGGTAAGGATGGCAATGGGTAGGGTATGGGGCGGGTAGAGCAATACCAAACCCATACCTGTGTAGTCAATGGGTACAAAATTCTACCCATACCCGTACCCATGGGTATGATACTTTACCTGTACCCATACCTGACGGGTACACATACTCATTGGGTACCCGGCGGGTATATCAAACAGTACACAAATTATTCGTAATTTTACATTCATCTATATCACATTTGACAAAAAAATATTGATCTCAACTCAATAATAGATAGTTAAGTACATGACAATTATCTCAATTCAAATTGACAATTGGTAACAACTTTAACATAGGTTCATAAGCTCATGAGACAACTTTAACATAGGTACTCTTGTGATTGTGATTCACGGGTAAGATTCACATGTCAATATAAAACGGGTAGGGTATGGGTATATCCATGGGTAAAAGGCTATACCCGTGCCCTACCCATGACTTACCGGGTAGGGCATGGGTACTACCCATGGGTATAAAATTGTGCTCATACCCTGCACATGCGGGTACGGTATCCACGGGTAC
Source organism: Triticum aestivum (assembly GCF_018294505.1). Taxonomy (NCBI): domain Eukaryota; kingdom Viridiplantae; phylum Streptophyta; class Magnoliopsida; order Poales; family Poaceae; genus Triticum; species Triticum aestivum. Next base: position 452,427,417 of record NC_057798.1, read on the forward strand.
CCGTACCCATGGGTAAAATTGCCATCCTTAGTGACCTGAGGGCCTATCCCTGACAGTTTCTGGGTCGTGTGGGAAGGTCCCCCCTATCCCACACACTCACTTGGCAATGGTTCAAAACGTCGTCGCGGAAAGGGGTTAAAACCCGTTTGTATAGCACCTCGTTGTACCAGTGAAGTTTGGGTCGATTCAATATGATCGTTCATCTAACATCATAATATCAATGTTGTTTTAGGACTATCGTTTAACACTTAAAATGATATCGTAAGATCCGGAAAACGTGATCACCAACAACTCTTGAGATAGGCCTAGAGGCAAGACTATGAATCTTTTATTTAACCCTTTATCATTCCACACATGCATATGAATGGCGTATTCCAAGATCATAGGAGTTATACCATAAAATATAAACTCTTTATTATAAATATGGAAATATAATAATACAAATATTAATGCCGCTAGGGCATATTTCAAACAGTCTCCCACTTGCACTAGAGTCAATAATCTAGTTCCATGCTTTTCTAACAACCATGGCTATCTTTTGTTGCTCATGCTTTACTAGTGGTAGAGTTTTCATCACTGGATTTGGTACTCTTCAAACCTTCATGTTAATTGTGTCAGTAATTCTAGTTTTACACTTGGTAATTCTTATGTTACATTAATGGTAACACTATATCTCTACAGAGTGCATTTTATAGTAACACTATATCTCTATATAGCCCATTAAACTATATCTCCATATAGTCAATATCATTTGGAACTACAACATAGTTTATCAATAAACTTTTATTGATCTAGATTATATTCTATTGAGGACTTCTCAAGCCTCAACCTCTATCATTTATAAGATCCACAATTAAGTTCGTTTCCTGAAACCATTTCAAAATTATAGCCCGATAGTTTATATCAATCATGAAGTTGTCTTGTGTAATTTTTACCACAAACAATCTTGTGTAACTATTTACAAAAATCTCTTCATCTCCTTTATGAAGAAGTAAAATCTTTGTTCAACAGAGGTGCTTAATCTTTAAGCAATCACCCAGGTGAACCTCTATAGTATCACTTTGGTATTTTACAACTAATGATTAGTTTATACGAAACATATGGCTTTGTACATTTGATGACACATATAATGAATTCAATCTCTGGATCAAAATCATCCACACACACGCTCGTCAACTATAGATTTCTGCATAGTATTAAGCTATGTGATCTTTTTGAGAAAATATTTTCTCCTTTTTTAAACTTCTTTAAAACTTTGTCACAGTACTTGTCTTAGTATAATCAGATGTTTCAATCTATCTATATAGACTTCCATCCAATAATTCTAAGTCCTATTTAGAAACATGATTTTTAATCTTTTTTCACCTTTTATTTATTGTCTAAAAATTTCAGAAATATTTCAAAGAATAAGAAAAATGTTGAGGAGGTTGCTAAGGGGTTCTTCGAGCTGAGGTTTCGAGGGAACTTCGAGGGGAGCACCTGGGCTCAATCGTCCTTGCAATGCCGAGGTACGGCCATGCGAATGGCCATGTGACACTTTCATGAGCGAAGCCGGTTTCCGAGACGATTTGGAAAAATTCGTGGCAAACACTGGTTTGACGAACTTCGTTGCAAATAAGTGTGATCAGTATCAACTCCTCAACAATACTTTTGTGCAAAATTTCTGATTCATGCCTAGGCAGGAAGTTCCTAAGGTGTCATTTCACTTATATGAGAAAACCTTTGAAATATCATTTGATATTTTTTTGTGAAATTTTCATGCTTCTAGTTGAAGGTGATATTATTGAGCCTCGATGATGCGGAGCATCCCACGTTCATCCCCATGTACACTCCGACTACTCTCCAAGCCCCAAGAGAACATATGACGAGACCTCAAACATACGCCATTGTACACAAGGTACAACCGTGACGACCATGGAGGATCCAAGGACCAAGGCCAAGCATGGAAGAGGAGAAGGAAGAAGAAGCAGGGACAAGCTTCTGGAAAGCCCGGAACTTCCGGCCTCAGCCCGGAACTTCCGGCCTACCAGGAACTTCCGGCCTCCGACGACTTCGACCAGCCCGGGCGTGCCAACTCTCTGGTTAGCCCGGAACCAACACGGAACTTGGCCCGGACCTTCCGCCACCCGGAACCTCCGGACCACCCGGACATTCCGGCCCCCGGACACCAGCCCAGCTCCACCCGCGCCAACTATCGGGTTAGGCCGGACCCTCCCCGGAACCTCCGGCTCCAGGAACTTCCGGCTCCGCCCAGAACTTCCGACCTGTCTGCGCACAGTGTATTGGGCCGAGCCCATGTACCCCATCGCCTCACTTACCCCTTCGTGGCTCTAACTATATATACTCCTCCACCACCTCCTAGTTAGGGTTAGCATTGGTTTAGCTCATTTGAGATAGAGCATTGCTCATCCATTAGGATCTCCTCCTCGTGAGAGATCGCGGCCTCTTTGGAGAAGATCCACTTGGATTCAAGACCTCCATCCAGAGAAGACCATCATCAAGACCTCCTATCGGAGAAGACCGGTTACACTTTGTATCGTCCTTTGTTGACTTTGGATCTTGTATCACTTTGTGCCTCGATGATCTAGCGCATGTGTGACTTTGTTCTTGTTGGTTGAGTGTTCTCGTGTGTTTTTCTCTCGTTCCCCTCCTCGTGTTCTTCGTGCCCCTCGTAGGGATCCTCTCCAAACGTGAAAGATCGGCCCCTAGGGTTCCTTCCTACATCATCTTGGTATCAGAGCCACGTTGATCACGTTTTTGGAGCCCCTACCCTTTGTTTTCTAGCTTGATTTTGTTGATTTCGTCCTAAATCCGAAAATCCCCACCAAAAATAGCCCCCAATTTTTTTGTGATTTATTGGTTTTGATGATGTTTTGTTGATTTTGATCCATGGATTCGTTGTGTTACGAGTAGATCTAGCTTTCCCCATCTTTCCCCCCATTTCCATCCACGAAATCTCCCCAATTTTGACCCTGAAAATCAAGTTTTTCTGCCCCGTTCTCAGATCTGGAATTTAGGATTCGTCCTGGAAGAAATTCCACGACCCCCGGAACTTCCGGCCTCCCCCGGAACTGCCGCCCCGTGGAACTTCCGCCCCCCCCCCCCCCCCCCCCTGGAACTTCCGGGCTAAACAGAAAGTTTACCCCAAAAACCCCCCTGAACCCCGCACTTTTTCCGGGACCCCCGGAACTTCCGGCCCGCCCGGAACTCCCGGATCCCGAAACTTCCGCCCCCTCCCCCCCCCCCCGGAACTTCTGGCCTAACCAGAAACTTTCCCCACAATTTCAGCATCAACCTTCTTCACCGTTTTCATCATAACTTTTCGCTCCAAACTCCGATTTGAGTGTTCTTTGGCTCGTTTTGAAGCTATCAACGTGCCCGAGGTCCTCACATTTTAACACCTTTTGACACCATAATTTTTTTGGAACTTTGGCATTTTTGCCTAGGCCTTCCACAATAACATCAACATTGCCACCACCGACTTCCGCAACCTAACCCATTTTGTTCCCCATAGCATTTGAGGTTGTTTGAGTAGTGACTTGAGTCTCCTAAGGTGTTTAGGCTACTTAGGGACGGTTGCTTCTTCATTGACCACCACCATAATTTCCGCATAGGCTTGCCCATCATACACTTCCGCCACCCCAACTTAACCCAATTTTGTTTGAGCTTGTTTGAGTTGTGGCTTGTGTCTCCTAAGGTGTTTCAGCTACTTAGGGACAACAACTTCAACTCCGACACGTGTATAGCCCATCATTTCACTTCCGCATTGCCAAGTGCAAACCACCACCGCTTTCCACTACCACCATTTTGACATTTGACGTTTGAGATTTTGAGTTCGCGGTTTTTCCGTTTCCTAAGGTGTTTCGGCTACTTAGGGACGATTCTCGATCATCTTGGTTTCTACATGAACACCGCCACTCATCATCGCCACGGACGGTAACCTCCATATCATCTTGGTATCGTGGTATCCCTCCATTGTATATTCCCTTGCCATTGCATTGTTAACCCCTAGCCCATTTTGCGTTACTTGCCTACCGAGACTAGCCATTTGAGTATTGCTGACAACATTACTTGTGCACATTAGTGATCTATACTTCCCATAGCATACATACCATATCATCGTGGTGCATATATTGGTATCATATCTTGTGTCACAAGTTTGTTCCCGCATATACACTATTGCTATCTTGGTTTGTGCATTGTGCAAAAGTGGCCATACAAAAAAATAAAAAAAAAGCTTTTAAGCAAAAGAGAGAGAGCAAAGAAGCTTGTAAGCAATAGCCATAGCATCATACCACATTGCATAAGATTGTCATATCCGATCATCTTGGATCAAACACCGGGAACCATACATATATAGCATACTTGGGTAGAAAGTTTATCCATTTTGCATCTTATATGTTGTGCACAAGTGTCGTATCCGCCTATAAAGAATCGTGCTAGCGTGTCTCTTGAGTTGTGCAACACGAGCATTTTCCGTGGATTCCACATTTTGTGCTCATTCCTTGGTTGCATGACCCCATTTATCTATCCGTGTGTGCGTTTCCGTGTGCCACATATTGCTATTGGTCTACTTGTTTCACTTGCGAATTTGTGAATCTTTTTCAACATTTTTGACTCTAGCTAACATTTTGCATCAAATTTTTGTGCCACTATCCTCACCGAGCTCCACCATAAGCCTTACTTGTGTAGGTGTGAGAACCGACAAGAATTGGTACCAATTATGCTATTTGCTTGTTACACATTTGAGTGATCATTGATCCATCTTCAACATTGGTCAAGGTACATTTGGTATAGTTATTCTCTTTCTCCCACTCATATTTGCTCGAGTCTTGTGATGGATAGGCAAGGAATTTCATCTCCGGTCTACGACAACAACGACGGCGTGAACACCTATATCACCAAAGCGTCCATCTTCGATCTACAACGACAAATGCAAGGCGCACAATCAACATTGCGCGAGCGCCTCAAGAACATCTCCATCGACATTCGGCACTCTGAAGCAAGGAAAAGGGACTACATCGACAAGAAGCTTTCCGCACATAAAGAGGAGCAAGATGCAAGGATGGAGGAGATTCGGGCCTTGATCAAGTCTACTTCCCTTTAATCATCCTAAAGGCGGCGACGGTCAAGCCATAAGTCTCTGGAGCACGAAATCAATGCAAGCGCAAGTCGTCCACGTCCACATCCACATGGTGATCATCATCAACATCGTCATGAAGAGCAAGTCACCTCCAAGCAACATGTGCACGACGATGACGAACGACATCTACTACGAGCTCAAGAACAACAACGACATCATCATCATGAAGATGCTCCACAAGCGCAAATGCACAAGTCCCAACAAGGCCTACTTCACGCCAAGTCTAAGCTTCATGAGCAAAAGAGAAGAACACGAGACGAGCACCACCAAGACAGAGCTATGGCTACCACCACCACTTCGGCATCTTCACCAAGTGCTATCAAGGCATCTTCGCCTTTGGACGTACGCCATCTTCGCCTACTTCCCACGAGTACGCCTACATCGACTTCATCAAGTCCAAGGCGACCACCTACAAGTGAGGGTGACACTTCCTTCTTTGGAAGCCCCTCAAGGACGATGGCCGAGCATGGGAATTTCCCTTCGGTCACGGAGATGAGCTACGAGGTGCCACATCATATGGACCTCCAACACCAAGACGGTGACGAGAAGGTCGAGCAAGGGCCATCCCCTTCGACCATGGCGATAGGAGTTGAGCATGGAGACATTTCCACCTACATCTCTTCGACACCCACATATGTCGAGATGCCCCATTTGTCATGTGAGGAGAGCCACCACCCCATGAGTGAGATGAGTGACTCCATCATATATGACATTGAGAGCATTTCCTATGAGAGGATGAGTGTGACCACCACTAGCCCCACACATGAGAGCATGCCACACATCCTATGTGAGGTTGAGCGCCATTTGAGTGACTCCACCAACCATATGGGTGAGAGCGTCCTTGAGGGAGTGAGTGAGCCACAACAATTAGTGAGTGAGGTAGTTGACACGGCATGTGAGGCCACTATGATTTCTAACGACTTAACCTCTACTCCTAGTGTGTTTTCTTCTTTGGTGCAAGGTCTCATACATGACGACATGCCTATCCTCGACGATTCTATACCCCCAAAGGAGACGATGATGGCCATGGTGGACGATGATACACCCCCACATGGTTCCATCAAGATGAAGATGACAATGAGTGGATCTTCAACACCTCACCTACAACACATGAGCGATGCTCCAATGGTAACATAGGTGATGGTGCTTCTCTTGTCCTACTAGTGGACTCTCTTGATAATGATTGCTTGCATGATGTTGATCCACCTATTCCCATGCTTCATGCTAGTGCGACTTCCTCGTGTCATGACTTACCTATTTATGATGAATATGATGATGAGCATGTTGAGTTGCCTAGTTGTGATGCTATGCTCCATAGGATATCATGTGAAAATTCTCTTGGTCATGTCATGTTTGAAAATCCATTGAACTTGTCATATGCTATGAGTGAGATCTCCCATATTGCATCTTTCCAATCTCAACATAGTAACTATGCATGCCCCATTAAAATAAATCCTATTTGCACTTATGGCATAGATGACGAGATGATGGTCATTGGCTTTTGCTTCTCTTGTGATGATATTTCCATGCTTCCTTTACATGATTTGCGCAATTCATCTACTATGCCATGCCATGATCACATTGTTCCAAATATGCATTGTTTTGGATGTTGTCAATATTCTCCATGTGATGTTTCCATTAATTCTCATATGGAGACCCCCATAGTTTCCTCATACATATTAGGAGATTTTGAAGCATTCCATACTTTGCATGATTCCCATGATTGCTTGCACCATATGCATTCCATGAATAACAATGCTCTAGATACTTCTCATGATGCATTAATCCCTTTGAGTCTCCATTATGCTATATATAACAACAAACCTCTCATGATGGATGACATGTTTCTATATCGTGCATCTCATTTATTGAGCATTTGATATTTTGTGCTAACCGACACATGCATGTGCGCATCATGATGGATGATGTGTACATATACCATGCACACACAATTTTCCCTTTGTCTTTGTTTTGTGCAGGTACTCACATACACTTTTCAACCTCTCAATCCTAAGAGTTGACGAAATGAGCTCTTGAGAGCAACGTCACGTTGGGATCCCGTGGACTATCCTTACCACCATCCCCTTTGCGCAACGACTACGCGCATATCTTTTACTTGGCTCTCACACGGCTATGGGCTATTTACCATTTGTGACCTTATGCCCATACTATTGTGTTCACTTTGCATGTTATGCTTGCTCCTATGCCTTTGCCATGCAATTGTGACCCTTGCTTCCATCTACCCATGATTCACCATTATGCTACTTCTATGTGTATTTGCATGCTTGGTGGAGATCCTTGTTGCTATTGCCATGTTTACCATGTGCTTCATGCTATTGTTGATTGTGGTGTTGGGAGAGTCATGATCCCCCATTGCTATTCACATATGGCCTCTCGCCAATACATTGATGATATTTTTCTCATATCTTGATTTCATGCTTGTGATATGTCATGTGCATTATTCATGTCCACTAATTACACACATGACATGATTGCCATGATTCCCTCTAGTATGTTGCATCTTCGCACTACTAGCTTGCTTGACTTGATCGCTATGATTGCTTGCTATGTTGCATCACCCATGTTCCACTCTTACTCGCTTTCTTGGGTTGATGACATATATGCTCATGCCTCTCACATGATATATCTTGTTCTTTGTCACTTTCCTCCGTTAGTTGCCTATCTCATATCCACTTGTATTGAGTGCAACCATACTATGCTTCTTGATCTCGGAGACTTTGACACTTTACTTGTGATGCATGCTTGTTTACTTTAGCCTATTACGTTTGGTTGTTCTCGCATCATATGCCTCCATACTATGAAATGATGCCTTGTCCTTTCTTATGATGAGCATGATGCATACACTTGTTGGGTATCTTACCTCACGAATGATAGGTGTTGCATTTGCACTAACCTCATTTGCTTTTCCGAGTGTTTGGCATGTTCTTTTGTTTTGAAGGACTCACAAGGCGGTACCATGATGAGACGACTTGGTCATGTGAAGGTATACACGATGTGTGACACCAACATTTTCGGCATCCTCATAAAGGTGAACTCCTTCTCTTTGAGCCATCCTCAAATACGCATATTGGATGGGTCATTCTTTCATTGTTGTTTCCTTATTCTTGTCTACATGATACATATATTGGATGGAGGAGCAACATTGGCGATTGGCTCTATGAACCTTCACATTGAGGAGTGCTCGCGCTCATTGGATGCACCTTCGGAACTCCACTCATGCCACGACATCAAGCTTTGATACACCAACACCTCCATATTTGTTGATTGTGCTCATACATGTCATGCTCGATGGACATATCATACTCACAGAAGTTTGCACCCTATGCATGGATTGACTCACATTATGATTGCCTTGTTGCATCTTGTACTCCCATGTCATCCATGATATATGAGCTTGTGCATTTCCTTAGCAAATTTGTTGTGGTCTGCCTTGATGGCATTTTCATACATCATGATCATATTGTCCACCATCAATTGCATGATGACATTCACATATTGAGCATCCATTGCCATGTTCATGCTTTTGATGCACCATCCTATTATGACATCATTATGCACCGTGGTTGCATTGCTCATATTCATAACACATTTGTGTGCACAATGATTGCATTTGCTCCCATGAATGCCTTGCATACCATTCTAGATCATCTTGATAAGCTTCATGCACTTTGTCACGAACTATCTTGCCACACGGACTCATTCCTACATGATGGACACTTTGTGTGCGCTAACCATTCTATTTCCGAGTGTCGCTTGTCTTTGCTCTTTTTGCAGGTCTATCACTCCGGAGACACCTTGGACTACTTGGATTGCGCCATGTCTTCAACTTCGTCCAACTACAAGTCCTTCCACAACAACCGTTTCCATGGTGATGAGGATCACGATCCGAGGTTGGATCTTTCCCAAGGGGGGGGGGGAGATGATGCGGAGCATCCCACGTTCATCCCCATGTACACTTCGACTACTCTCCAAGCCCCAAGACGACATATGACGAGACCTCAAACATACGCCATTGGACACAAGGTACAACCGAGACGGCCATGGAGGATCTAAGGACCAAGGCCAAGCACGGAAGAGGGGAAGGAAGAAGAAGCAGGGACAAGCTTCTGGAAATCCCGAAACTTCCGGCCTCAGCCCGGAACTTCCGGCCCCCGGAACTTCCGGCCGACCCGGAACTTCCGGCCTCCGACGACTTCGACCAGCCTGGTTAGCCCGGAACCCTTTGGACGCCAGCCCAGCTCCACCCGAAACCTCGCCTGGATTTTTCGGCCCCCGGAACCTCCGTCCCACCCGAACCTTCCGGCCCCTGGACGCCAGTCCAGCTCCACCCGCGCCAACTCTCGGGTTAGGCTGGACCCTCCCCGGAACCTCCGGCTCCCGAAACTTCCGGCCTGTCTGCGCATAGTGTATTGGGCCGAGACCATGTACCCCTTCCCCCTCACTTACCCCTTCATGGCTCTAGACTATATATACTCCTCCACCTCCTCCTAGTTAGGGTTAGCATTGGTTTAGCTCATTTGAGATAGAGCATTGCTCATCCATTAGGATCTCCTCCTCATGAGAGGCCGCGGCCTCTTCGGAGAAGATCCACCTGGATTCAAGACCTCCATCCGAAGAAGACCATCATCAAGACCTCCTCTCGGAGAAGACCGGTTACCCTTTGTATCGTCCTTTGTTGACTTTGGATCTTGTATCACTTTGTGCCTCGATGATCTAGCGCATGTGTGACTTTGTTCTTGTTGGTTGAGTGTTCTCGTGTGTTTTTCTCTTGTTCCCCTCCTCGTGTTCTTCATGCCCCTCATAGGGATCCTATCCAAACATGAAAGGTCGGCCCCTAGGGTTCCGCCCTACATCACTCGACCTAGTGAGTTCAAGGGATCCATCCACACATTGTCGCTGTACTAAGATTTGGGTCCTTAGTACCCCTAGACTTATGCATAGGCAGTAGCAGCCTTCCGGACGACAAGGATTGTCGGAGGACAACTAAAGACAACTCAAGACTAGATCACAAGAATACAAAGAAGATCATAGAGACAGAGGTTAGAAATGCTGAAGATCTAGCTTGAAGACCCGACAAGATCCTTGCCGAGGAGAGCTGGCGAAGTCCGCCAAGTACCAAGCCCGGCAAGCTCTGATCCTGGAAAGAATACCACTACCTTGCCACCGCTCCACCTCATCGATCAGGTTGTCACTTGTCAATTAGGTGTTGAGCAAGTAGGTAGTTAGGTGAGTTTTGTCTGGGCATGTGGCAGCTCGCCACCTAAGATATAACTTTAATTACACCCATCCCAGGATCGTGTCAAGGAAATAGAAGGTAGATGGAAGAACGACACAGAAGGAGAGTCCATCCTTGCCGGGGAGCTCCACCCACAAGACACCTCACATCGGAGTTAATGTGTTTGTCCTAACCCATCAGAGTTAGGTAGATAACACTAAAGCCAGTATTTACAGTGCAAATTTACCATTTTGCCATTATGGTGACCCCTTATTATATAAAGGATGCCCATGGCTACCTTGACAAAGGTCGAAACCCTGTCCATTTGCACGCGTAGTTTCACCCTTCGAGCGCCTTGCCGGGACATGTGCACCTTGTAACTGGACATATACACATCCAATACACAAAGTAGGAGTACGATTTTACGCTTCATAGCAGCCCGAACCTGGGTAAACCTCGTGCGTTTCTGCTAGTTCTACTCTTTGTACTCGTCGATCTCCCTAGTCGGTCGCAAAGGGGCCTTTGCTGATCCCATAGATCATCGTACGCACGACATCTTTGGTGCGCCAGGTAGGGGAGTCGCTTCTGCGAACCAGAGCTAGCAGTTAATGTGTCAGATTCTTCATTGTTTTCATCGCCGTGGCTCCCAAGAAGAAGGGGGCCATGGTGGTTGGTCCGTCGACGTCCAAGCCACCAGTGCCTTCACAGACAAGCAACGACACAAGCGATGGCGCGAGTGGAAGAGGAGGAGGCGGAGGCCAGGGAAAACCTCTGCGGTGTTCTGGCGATCACAGCTAGGTGAGTGGCATCGTCCACAACGAGAACAACAATCCGCATGCCACCAGGTCCAAGGACAGGGACGTGCTGCCTATGGGCGGCACGGCGAACTCCAGGGACAATAGGGCGCACTCCAAGACGCCTACACCGGCGCCCACGCCATTGCCAGCTCAGGTCGCGCACGACTAGCAGCACCATGGTGTCAGCGGTTCCAAGCGTACCCACGACAAGGGTCCTACAGATCATCCCCAAGATATGCAAGGTCAACATGCACGCCAGCGCACTAGCAACATCAGGCCGAGGTCGCAGGTTCGAGATGGGGCTACTTCCAGATTAGTTAGAAGTAAGAACACCTCTCCTTCCTCGCGCCTTTCCATGTCATCCATGCCAGAAGAAATGTTAGCGCATGCACAACTACTTTTGGAGTTTCCTCCTACCGCGGAGAAGATAGAGGAGTGGAGAGCCACCATCCAGACTCTTGTTGGTTTCGCCAACAACTTTTTCGGTAAATGGTTCACTAGCAACAGTCAGAGTTTTAGTTTTACTCTTCTTTTTCTTCTTCTTTGGTGACCTAGGAGCACTATCATTAACCATTTGAGAATCATGGTCGATTATTTTAGGATGTTGTATCCTAAGTAAATTTCTCACCCCTAGTTCCAACTCCATAAGCATGTTTATTTTGTTGTTTAGAAATATACCTAAATAAATCTTGTTGAGATCTAGAAACTTGTTCCAGCTGAGTTTGAACCATAAAAAAATGCTTACATAGACCTTTAGCATCATTGGAAATTCATCCTAACACATCATTCAAACGTTCAATAATAGTAGCATTTTGTTGTATATGATCACATAATTTCGTATCAAAATGATGTTGTTTACCAACAAAATTATCAAATTCCCCGAGCATTGGTTGGGAGACTTCTTATAAGGAATGTCACCTTCATCAAATTTATGGAGAGAATGTAGCTCAACTACCTCATTTTTAGTGGTAAGCTCACATAATTCTTCAATGGGAGGTAAATTTGTGACATATTCATCTTTGATACCTTTTTCTTTCATAGATGTGTTAGCTTCCTGCATATGTTCAGGATTTAGGAATAGAATACCTCTCTTCTTAGGAGTTGGTTTAGGTGGTGGTTTAGGACTGTCCAATCATTGGCATTTTTAAATAAATTATCCAATAATTCCTGGGCTTGTTCGACTGTCCTTTCCCTAAAAAATAGCCATCACAACTACCTAGGTTGTCCCTAGATTTAGTGGTTAGTCCATTTTGTAGAGCTCTAAGTAGTACGCAAAGCTAGCCCCAAGCTCGAGGAAGACAGTCCTCCTCAAGTTTCTTGAAATTATATATGTCCTGCAAAGCAGCTTGTTTCATATGTGGAACAAAATGTTTTTCATTAAACATTCTAACCATGTCTTGATGGCTATTTATGCTACCAGGTGTGTTAAACAAAGACTTAGCATCACCCTTTAACAAAAAAAGGAAATAACTTGAGCATAAAGTATATTGCATCTTTTCTCGATGATCAAATTAATAAATAGGCTATGGCGTTTAGTTTGCATAGATGATATGTAACTTTCTTATTTTCATAGCCATGGAAAGGATTTGATTCTACAATAGTAATAAGTGAAGGATCAACAGAGAATTCATAATATTTATCATTAACATAAATGAGACAAGTGTCAAATTTAGGGTTAGCTTTCATCACTTTATTCATAGCATTTTCCTTAAGTATTGCAATCAAGCCCTCTATACCATTTGCACCATCATAAGCCATAAATTCTCTAGTAAACTCCCCATCTAACACATGTGGTGTATCAGGTAGATTACCTGGTATTATTTTAACGGGAGAACTAGATGTTTTTTAACATTAAAGATTGTAGGAGATGCTCCTACAGTCAAAAGGAGAAGTAGGTGTTACAAGTTATTAGAGATTTTTTGAAGTTTCAATTTCTTTAGGTTTAGCAATACGAGCATCCAATAATTCTCCAAGTGGGATAGATCACTAAATGAAGTACATGCATCATCACAAGTATCATCAATAGTAGAAGTAGTACCTATTGTGTGTGACATAGCAGTGTTTGAAGCAAGTGTTGGTGGTGTCACAAGCTGACTCAAAATAGTAGGTCAATCAAGAGTAGATCTAGTTTGTTAAAATATATTGCCCGCCTCCCTCCATCAGTTCAAACTTTTGGATGAGTTGGCTGGAGCATGAATTCAATATGGTATCCGAGCCAAGAGGTCTTGAGTTCAAGACCCTGCCAACGCAGTATTAAATAGAAAACAATTATGCGGTCTACATCCATCCCACGTCCAAGGACTAAAATAGTCTAGACGTGAGGGGGAGTGTTGAAATATATTGCTCGCCTCCCTCCATCAGTTCGGACTTTTAGATGAGTTGGCTAGAGCATGAATTCAATATAGTTGGAAGATCCTTACATCCTCTTGTCTTAGAGAATAATCTTGGTTTTAGAATCGAGCCTATTCATAGTGAAATATAATTGCAGCAGACAAATAACTCCCAAGTGAAACTAATAAATAGAGATATGCTCCCCAGCAACGGCACCAGGATATAGTCTTGATGACCCACAAGTATATAGGGGATCACGACATCTTCCAGGGAATTATTCCAACCCAATTTATTGATTTCACACAAGGGAAGCCAAAGAATATTGATAAGCCTTATAAGTTGAGTTATCAATTCAACCACACCTCGATAGGTAACTTGCATGCAACAATTTATTAGTAGCACAATAATATGATAATAGACGTGATATAGTAGCAGTAATAGTAACACTATTGCAGAATAGTAAGAGAGTGCAACAATAGGCATTGTAGCAAGAGCAACAATAGTAGAAAGTGTAGGCATGGAAGTAGATAGTGAGTTTCGATCAAATGAGATTCAATATGCAATCGTCATAACATAGAGCGACATCAAACTAGCTCCAATTAATCAATAATATGTAGGCGTGCATTCCATAAATAGTTGTGCGTGCTTGTGACAATAACTTGCACAACATATTTTTTGTCCTACCCTCCCGTGGCAGCGGGATCCTAATGGAAATTAAGGGTAATTAAGGCGCTCCTTTTCACAGAGAACTGGAACAAAACATTAGCATATGGTTTATACATTTGATCCTTAAGGTAAAGTCATCGTCGTCGATATCCCAATCATTGTCACTTTGGGGTCTAGGGTTTAGAATGATAATATGTGCATACAAGTTTAAGATAAGACCAAGAACGCTTATGTATTCATGAAAACATAAAGAGTTCAGATCTGAAATCATAGCACTCGGATCCTAATGACAAACATTAACCATAGAATACTCATAGCAACATCAATGTCAAAACATAATGTATACTAGGCATTAACCCTAAAAAAATTGACATCGATTACATAAGAAATATCATCCAATCGCCATCTACCTACATAAGAAATATTCATGATTTGAAAATGGTCGGGAAATATTAATTTTTATAAATTCAAAAAATGTTCGTGATTTCAAATAAAATATTCCTGTATTCACATAATATTCACAATTTAACTAATGTTCATCAATTTTTAGAAAAAATGTTCAAAATCTTAAAAAACTTTCATGATTTGAAAAATCTTTCGTTCATATAAATACTTATGGATTCAAAAATGTTCGTGAGTTCAATTAAAATATTCGTGTATTCGAAAAATGTTTACAATTTTACAAATGTTCATAAATATCTGAAAAAATGTTAAAAATATTACAAAATATGTTCATGATTTGAAAAATATTCCGGAAATGATAAATTCTCGAAGCATACAAAAAATTCAAGTTTTCAAAAACAATGTTCATGAATTCAAAAAATGTTCACAATGTACAATAATTTTTAGAAAATGTTAAAACTATTAAAAATGATTGGAAATTTCGCAATTGTTCCCAAATTTTCAAAAAGG
Organism: Triticum aestivum; assembly: GCF_018294505.1. Lineage (NCBI taxonomy): Eukaryota > Viridiplantae > Streptophyta > Magnoliopsida > Poales > Poaceae > Triticum > Triticum aestivum. Next base: position 452,442,502 of record NC_057798.1, read on the forward strand.
TTCACCAAATTTAAAAAAATTCATGGATTCAAAAGCATTTATCAAAAACAAAAAAAGTTCCAGAATTTTAAAATGTATTCCAAAATTTCAAAAATTGTTCGCCAGTACAGAAAAATTGTTCCCAGGTTTCAAATTAAATAAGAATTTAAGAAAATGGTAGTGAAATAGAAAAATGTTCACGAATTTAAAAAGTGATCAAGACTTCATAAAAACAGGTTAATGAATTAAAAATATTTTCATGATTTCAGAAAAATGTTCATGTATTTGAAATATGTTCATGATTTTAATTAATGTTCACGAATTTAAAAGATGTTTGAATAAATAGAAGTAATGATAAAAAAGAAATAAGAAAACTGTAAAGAAAAAGAAAAACCAACAAAATGGAAGTATAAAAAAATAAATATAAAATGAAAGGAAACAAAAAAAAAGCCAATTCAAGGAAAGTTCTAGAACCTTTCCAACACCGGTGGATATGAAATCTTGAAATAGGCCCATACGAAAATAGTGTGAGAGGTGTGTATGCGCTAGGCGGTTTCATGATAAATATGAAATTTCGGAAAATGTTAGTGAATTAGAAAAAATTCTCGAATTTGAAAAGTGTTCAAGAGTTCATAAAAACAGGTCCGCGGACCAAAAAAAGTTCATGGTTTATAAAAATGTTCATGAATTTGAAAAATATATTTATGATTTCCATTTAAAACATGTTTGCAAAAAAAATAACAAAAATTAAGAAATAAGAATGATAAAGAAAAAAACATAAGAGAAAAATAAATAAACAAAAAAGAAAATGAAATGAAAAAAAATTGGTTTAGGGAAGGTTCTAGTTCCTTCCAAAACCGGTGGATAGAAATTGTGGAAATGGGCGGGACCAAATGAAAATAGTGTGTGACGAGGGTACGCGCTAGGCCGCACGGAATAGGAGTGGCCGACTCGCAGCGCGTGAGCCCAATTCATATTAGGTGCCTTTTGTGCTGGTTAACGTGTATTTTGTTAACTCGCGCCTAAAGAGGTTCTGCATGGGCTTGTCCATCTAAGGTTTGCATCAGATAGGGTTGTTAAAATCTTGGGAAGCTCCCAGTCGATATTTTCCTTTTTTTATTTGGTTTTTCTGGGCTAGTTTTGTTTGGTTTTTTCTTCCTTTTTATTTCTTTGTTCTTTTTTATTTTTCTTGTTCCCTTTGTTTTTATTTTATTATTATTTTTAAAATGCGTGAACTTCTTTAAAATTTGCAGCTTTCCTCAAATTGATTAATTTTTCTAGTATCCGCGGATTTTCCTCAAGTCGGCGAACTTTTGTGAATTTTGTGGAAAAAATTCTAAATCAATGAACTTTTTATAAATTTGTGAACTGTCTTTTTAAATCGCTGAATTGTTTTCAACTATATGTATTTTTTATTGCAATATTGATTAAAATTTTCAAATTCATGATTTATTTTCAAAATTGATGATTTTTTAAAATCCTTTTTTTTCTTCTAAAATCCACAAACTTTTTCTAGTCTACGGACTTTTTCTGCCTTTGCTACCTTTTTAGGAGATAGTTTTTATTTTTTGTGTGACTTTTTTAACTCATGAACTTTTTTGAAAGGTCATTGGTGAACCAGTAAATAATCAACCAGTGAACGGTCAACGATCAACCGTGAAACCGAATGGGGAGCAGCCATGCACGAGACCTATATCTCACGAAACCTATATCTCGCGTAGCACGAGATGGTAGCTTCTCTCGCCTGAAGCGCGGCGCTAGCAGGACAACCCATTACTGCAGCAACGTGTTTGTTTTTTTGTTCTCTATGTCTTATTTTCATTTTCTCACTATTTGGGCTAGTTTTTTCTGTGTTGTGTATTTATCCGATTTATTTTTTCTTTTTTGGGGTCTGGTTTTCCTTGTTTTTTTCCTTTTTCTTATGGAATTTTATTTCTTTACCACTTTTCTTCTTGGTTTTTTTCTTCACTGTGTATTTAAGAAAAAAAATTCACACACAATGCACTTTTAGATTCAGAATTAACTTTTTATACACATAAGGAACATTTTAAATTCAGGATTAACTTTTTATGTACTTTTAAATTTAGAATTTTGTGTCGCACAACATCGCAACCGGCGAGTGGAGACATAGGCACACCTGCAGTCGTGCGACACGATCGAGCAAGCCGTCGAATCACAGGAGCGCTTGAAGCGATCGTGATGGGCCGACCCATGGAGCTGGCGCAAGAGCGCCGCTAGAGGTAAGGGCATCTCCAACGGCAACCCGCAAATTTTCTCCCATATCTATCCGCGCACAAGGGGCCAGTCCATGGACACAGATGCGGGAGACCGCCATCCAACCGTAGCCTCATACATCGGGCCTTCCTCAATTTTTTTAGTCTGCACGATCGAATAGCTACATACAAAGGGTACAGACATTCAAATAGGTGCATGCAGCAACAGTTCAAAATTTAAAAAGTTCAAATATTACGTCCCAACATTGTTTTCCCCTTTAACCACCCACTGATACTCTATCAGATCTTCCTTAAGCTGCTCGTGAGTTGGTCGATGCATTTGAATAAACTCTTCAAATGTGGTCGGATTCTGGTCTAGAAGCTGGATAGGATCACCCATATTCTTAAAATCTATAGCCGCGACAGCATTGTCACCCTCATCCTCGATGATCATGTTGTGCGTGATCCCACAACATGTCATCACCTTTCACAAGGTCTTCGGATCCCATTGTTTAGCAGGTCCACAAACAACTACAAAACGGGCGTGCAGAACTCCAAATGCCCTTTCGACATCCTTTCTAGCTCCTTCTTGTCTTTGGGCAAAGTGAGCCTTTTTCTGGTTAACTGGGTTAGAGATGGTGCTGACAAAGGTAGCCCATGGAGGATAGATACCGTCAACCAGATAGTAGTAGCCCATGTTGTACTCATTTCCATTGATAGTTTAGTGGCAAGTGGAGCTTTTCCTTCAGCCAGCCTCACAAACAACGACGATCGCTGTAGCACATTGATGTTATTGTGAGACCCGGGCATGCAAAAGAAAGTGTGCCAAATTCAAAGATCATGTGATGCAACTGCTTCGACAATGATGGTGAGCTTCTTAACATGTCCCTGATATTGCCCTTGTAAGCCTTCGGGCGGTTCTTTCATTTCCAATGCATGCAGTCAAGAGATTCAAGAAAACCTGGCCACCCTCTTGCTTCTGAGATTGCCAAGAGCCTCTCGGTGTCTGCCGTAGTTGGTTCTCTCAGGTACTCAGGTCCAAACACCTCGACCACGGCAGTTGCAAACCTGACCATGGCATCTCTGATGTGCTCTCAGGCATCCATAGGTACTCATCCCATGAATAAACAGTCGCGCCATATGCGAGCATCCGGAGTGCGGTTGTTGGAATCGGGGCTCCAAGGACCCAAGAAAGGTTCGATTTCTGGGGTGTGCTCAAAGAACTTTGCTAAACTCCAGCTCGCTGCCCACTACCTCACGGCGATGCTCCGGCGTGCTCGAGCTAAGGGGAGAAGAACGCAAACACGTCAGTTTACCCAGGTTCGGTCCACCTTGCAGTGTAAGACCCTACTCCTACTTGTGGATGGATTGCCTCACGAGGGAGGATGAGTATGTGTGTACCAGGAAGACGAACTACCTCCGGAGGCTCGGATGGCTCGAGTGATCTCCCAGGTTTTGACCCCGTGGAGTCTAGCCTATAGTTATACTGGGCTCGGTCCTCTTCCCCCAGAAACCATAGGCGGGAAGGGTTGCCACAACGGCCAATTTTTAAGGGGGACATGAGTACAACTTATCATGACTCCTACCATGACGCTTTGGTGGGCTCGGTGATGACCTCCATCCTGGTGAGCTCGTCATCCTGGTCTTCTTGCACCAAAGTGACAACATTTGGGGATTGCTTTGGGAACGGACGCTTGTCCTTGCTCCCTTAGCAAAAAAGAGGAAAACCTCCTTATTCGTGCCTATTGGCACCCTTCTGGCTCCACTCGTTGCCACACGCATCACCCATGTGGAGGCACAGGGCCGCGTGACTCCTTCAGCTGATCCTTGACCTACACACCTTCGTGATGGGCCTCGGGAAGCCGTCTCGTGAGGCTATCGATGACGCTTGCTGACGTGCGCCTCGCGAGGGGGCCGGGAGGGGGGGGAGGGGGGCTTGCGAGGGCCAGGAAGTCCGAAGGTGGGCCTGCTTGGGCCCCTCGGCAGCACCGCATTCTGGGCCGCAGGAAGACGGGCCTAGGTACCCCCAGTCGCATGGGCCCGACAGTCCCTCGGGCGTGCCACGTGCACGACTCCGCCCGTTGAGGGAGGTGGCGAAATAGAGTGGGCCCCAGCCGCCCGTGGGCAAGACTCGACACGTGGCGTGCAACGGGGCGCGGGACGCCCCACTCCTCCATGACGCCTCGGCAACTGCCCGGGCTGACATAAAGCCTGATGGGTGCTGTGCGCGGCCATCATTGCTCCTCTTCCATCCAGCATCTGTCTTGTTGTGCCCCATTTCCCTGCGTGAGGTTCCTCCTGATCCAATCTCGGGCATGGCTCTTCCTTCATCTCACCCGCGGCCGCGGCACATGAATGGCACCCGCCGGAAAGAAGCCGAAGCCCACGGTCCCGGTCGCGAGCCCTCCTGTTATCGGGTCGGCGCTCTTGACCTCCTCTATCACCAAGGTGGAGGATCTGAGCCCGGTGCCCCGCTAATAGCTGGCGACCATAACAAGGGGCAAGAGACCCAAATCTGGTCGGGCTCGAAAGCGCAGAATGACCCGGGGGAGTCTGTTTACCCCTTCTTCCACCACAGCATTTACACCGGGTTGGTCCCTCCGTTCTCTGATTTCTTCTATGCCATCCTCTCCCACTATCAAATTCATGCCTTGCACCTTCATCCCAACTCCGTCCTCCTCCTGGCTATCTTCGCCTTCTACTGCGAGGCCTTCGTGGGTGTGAGGCCCTTGGTGGCGCTCTTCTGCCATTTCTTCAGCCTGAGGTTCTCCGCCCAAGATCAACGCACCGCGTGCATCTCCTTCGTCGACATCAAGAGTGGGGGCTGCCACCTGAAAGCCGGGAAGAAGGCGGAGGGATACCGGAAACGCTGGGTCTTCATGGACACACGTCGGGTCAGCCCGCTCCTGATGACCCCGGTGGCCCCACCTGAGCAGAGCCCTGAGTGGGGCCACAAGAGGCTTGTTGACCTGAGGGCGAAGCCCATCCTGGAGCTTATAGCCACACACAGGGATGTGAAGCTGATGGGGGCGATGATCATCAAGGAGTTCCTAGGGCTGCACATTGCGCCGCTCCAGGCGCGCTCGCAGTCCGTGTGGGAGTACACCAGTGCTGGGGACGCGATGAGGCTGCACGCCACCGGCCTGACCACCAAGGAGTTAGACAGGGCCCTGAGGGCCCTTCTCGGCTACCTCCCCGAGGAACCCCCTGAGGCCGCATCCCCGTTGTACATCTACGAGGACATGGCGGAGCTGGTCGCGGGGATGCCCACCTTTGATGAGTGGGGGCTTGTATCGTGCGGCTGCGTCAGCCCGTACATGGTGTTATCCTCTAGTGAAAGCGGCAGTGCCGAGGACTCAGAGGGGACAGAGGACGACTCTGACCGAACGCCACCGCCCCATTCCCACCGATCTCTGCACGCCTTCCTGGACGATGACGATGATGCGGACGGGAGGCCCCAAGCAGGATCTCCTCAGCCCACAGACGCAGTGAGGGAGGCGAGGCCCAATCCTGCGGTTACCAAGGCACCGATGCTGGGGGCCACACGGGCGAGGCGCGACCGCATTCGCAGTAGTCGTGCCCCTGTGGGAGGCTTGTCAGGTCCTCGAGAAGAGTGGGGACCCGGCTGGGCTTGGTGTGAGCCGCACCGAATGCTCCGCAAGAAGCTCCGGAGCGGCACACGAGGACCGCGACGACGCGCTGTTTGTCGCTGAGAGGGAGAGGAAATGGGGATCCCAAGATGAGTAAGTGCCCCGGTCCATTCTTGTATGGCGCGCCTGAGATTTGTCTACCCGTGCCAACCTCTTGCCCGTGTAGGAGCCAGGGCAGCGACGAGAAGAAGAGGAGTAAAAAGGTAGTTACCGGGGTGATGTTGACCCTCATTCTGAAGGAGTCGTCGTCGCTCGGCCGTGGCTTGGGCGGGCGCGAGGGTGCCTTGCATCGCCCCGGCGCCACGCTCCGGCGCACAGGCACCGCTACGCCCGGGAGTGTGGGCACTATGCCAGCACCCAATGCCTCCCCAATACCGCGAAAGGGTCTGAATGCTGAGACCGTGATGGCCCAGCCTATGGCGCCGCATGTCAAGGCTGCAACGTCTCATCCCATGGAGAAGGAGGAGGGGCCTTAGCCTCCACAGGCTATCCTTACCCCGCCACCAAGCGTGAAGTAGGGTGCGCCACGACTGAAGAAAATATGCCCTAGATGCAATAATAAAGTTGTTATTTATATTTCCTTATATCATGATAAATGTTTATTATTCATGCTATAATTGTATTAACCGGAAACTTAGTACATGTGTGAATACATAGACAAAACAAAGTGTCCCTATTATGCCTCTACTTGACTAGCTCGTTAATCAAAGATGGTTATGTTTCCTAACCATAGACATGTGTTGTCATTTGATGAACGGGATCACATCATTAGAGAATGATGTGATGGACAAGACCCATTTGTTAGCTTAGCGTAATGACCGATAAGTTTTATTGCTATTTCTTTCTTCATGACTTATACATGTTCCTCTTACTATGAGATTATGCAACTCCCTAATACCGGAGGAACACCTTGTCTGCTATCAAATGTCACAAGTAACTGGGTGATTATAAAGATGCTCTACAGGTGGCTCCGAAGGTGTTTATTGGGTTGGCATAGATCGATAATAGGATTTGTCACTCCGTGTATCGGAGAGGTATCTCTAGGCCCTCTCGGTAATGCTCATCACTATAAGCCTTGCAGGCAATGTGACTAATGAGTTAGTTGCGGGATAAATCATTACAAAACGAGTAAAAGAGACTTGCCGGTAACGATATTGAACTAGGTATGATGATACCGACGATTGAATCTCGGGCAAGTAACATACCGATGACAAAGGGAACAACGTATGTTGTTATGCGGTTTGACCGATAAAGATCTTCGTAGAATATGTAGGAGCCAATATGAGAATCCAGGTTCCGCTATTGGTTATTGACCGGAGATGTGTCTCGGGCATGTCTACATAGTTCTTGAACCCGTAGGGTCCGCATGCTTAATGTTCGATGACGATTTGTATTATGAGTTATGTGTTTTTGATGACGGAAGTTTGTTTGGAGTCTCAGATGAGGTCACGGACATGACGAGGAGTCTCGAAATGGTCAAGAGGTAAAGATTTATATATTGGAAGGACGTATTCAGACATCCGAAGGGTTCCGGATTGTATCGGGTACAAACCGGAGTACCGGAAGGGTTACCGGAACCCCCGGTGGAAGAAATGGGCCATATGGGCCATGAGAGGGAGGCTAACCAGCCCACAATGGGCTGGTGCGCCCCCCACAAGGGAGGAGGCCGAATTGGACTAGGGAAATGGGGCGCCAAGCGCCACCCCCTTTCCTTCTCCTACTCCCTCTCCTTCCCCCTTTCCACCTCCGTAAGAAGGAAAAGGGGGGGGGGGGCGAATCCTACTAGGAGTTGAGTCCTAGTAGGACTCCACCCTCCCTTGGCACGCCCCTGGTGGCCGGCCTCCTCCACCCTCCTTTATATACAGGGGCAGGGGGCACCCCAAAGGCACAACATTATCTTAGCTGTGTGCGGTGCCCCCGCCATCGTTTACTCGTCCGATAGTATCATCGTAGTGCTTAGGTGAAGCCATGCGTGGATGACATCGTCAACACCGTCATCACGCTGTCGTGCTGAAGAAACTCTTCCTCGACCCTTTGCTGGATCAAGAGTTCGAGGGACGTCATCGAGCTGAACGTGTGCTCAAATCGGAGGTGTTGTACGTTCGGTGCTAGATCGGTTGGATCATGAAGACGTTCGACTACATCAACTGTGTTAACATAACACTTCCGCTTTCGGTCTACGAGGGTACATGGACACACTTTCCCCTCTCATTGATATGCATCTCCTAGATAGATCTGGCATGATCGTAGGAAATTTTTTGAAATTGCATGCTACGTTGCCCAACAGTGGCATCCGAGCCAGGTCTATGCATAGATGATATGCACGAGTAGAACACAAAGAGTTGTGGGCGATAATAGTCATACTGCTTACCACCAACGTCTTACTTTTATTCGGCGATATTGTTGGATGAAGCGGCCCGGACCTACATTACATGACCGCGTTCATGAGACTGGTTATACCGATGTGCTTTGCACACAGGTGGCTGGCGGGTGTTTGTTTCTCCAACTTTAGTTGAATCAAGTTTGACTATGGCCGGTCCTTGTTGAGGGTTAAAACAACACACTTGACAAAAAATCTTAGTGGTTTTGGTGCGTAGGTAAGAATGGTTCTTGCTAGAAGCCCGTAGCAGCCACATAAAACTTGCAACAACAAAGTAGAGGACGTCTAACTTGTTTTTGCAGGGCTTGTTGTGATGCGATATGGTCAAGACATGATGTGATATAAATTGTTGCATGAGATGATCATGTTGTGTAACAGAGTTATCAGAAACTAGCTGGAGCCATATGGTTGTCGCTTTATTTTATGAAATGCAATCACCATGTAATTGCTTTACTTTATCACTAAGCGGTACCGATAGTCTTAGTAGCAATAGTTGGCGAGATGACAACGATGCTACGATGGAGATCAAGGTGTCAAGCCGGTGACGATGGAGATCATGACGATGCTTCGGTGATGGAAATCATGAGCACAAGATGATGATGGCCATATCATGCCATGTATTTTGATTGCATGTGATGTTTATCTTTTATGCATCTTATTTTGCTTAGTATGGCTGTAGCATTATAAGACGATCCCTCACTAAATTTCAAGGTATAAGTGTTCTCCCTGAGTATGCATTGTTGCTAAAGCTCGTCGTGCCGAGACACCACGTGATGATCGGGTGTGATAAGCTCTACGTTCACATACAATGGGTGCAAGCTAGTTTTGCACGTGCAGAATACTCGGGTTAAACTTGACGAGCCTAGCATATGCAGATATGGCCTCGGAACAATGAGACCGAAGGGTCGAACGTGAATCATATAGTAGATATGATCAACATAGAGATGTTCACCATTGAAAACTACTCCATCTCACGTGATGATCGGACATGGTTTAGTTGATTTGGATCACGTGATCATTTAGATGACTAGAGGATGTCTATATAAGTGGGAATTCTTAAGTAATATTATTAATTGAACTTTAATTTATCATGAGCTTAGTCCTGATAGTATTTGCAAATTATGTTGTAGATCAATAGGTCACGTTGTAGCTTCCCTATGTTTTTTGATATGTTCCTAGAGAAAACTAAGTTGAAAGATGATAGTAGCAATGATGTGGACTGGGTCCGTGATATGAGGTTTATCCTCATTGCTGCATAGAAGAATTAGGTCCTTGATGCACCGTCAGGTGACAGACCTATTGCAGGAGCAGATGCAGATGTTATGCACGTTTTGCTAGCTCAATATGATGACTACTTGATAGTTTAGTGCACCATGCTTTACGGCTTAGAACCGGGGCTTCAAAAATGTTTTGAACACCACGGAGCATATGAGATGTTTCAAGAGCTGAAATTGGTATTTCAGACTCATGCCCGTGTCGAGAGGTATGAGACCCCTGACAAGTACTTCGCCTAAAAGGATGGAGGAGAATAGCTCAGCTAGTGAGCATGTGCTTAGAATGTCTGGGTACTACAATCGCTTGAATCAAGTGGGAGTTAATCTTCCAGATAAAATAGTGATTGATAGAGTTCTCTAGTCACCATCACCAACTTACTAGAACTCCGTGATGAACTATAATATGTAAGGGATGACAAAAGCGATTCCTGAGCTCTTCGTGATGCTAAAATCAATGAAGGTAGAAATCAAGAAAAAGCATCAAGTGTTGATGATTAAACAAGATCAGTAGCTTGAAGAAAAGGGCAAAGGGAAAGAAAGGGAACTTCAAGAAGAATGGCAAGCAAGTTGTCACTCCCGTGAAGAAGCCGAAAGCTGGACCTAAGCCTGAAACTAAGTGCTTCTACTTCAAAGGAAATGGTCAATGGAAGCGGAGTTACCCCAAATATTTGGTGGATAAGAAGGATGGAAAAGTAAACAAAAGTATATTTGATATACATGTTATTGATGTGTACCTTACTAGTGCTCATAGTAACCCCTGGGTATTTTATACTTGTTCAGTTGCTAAGATTAGTAACTCGAAACAGGAGTTGCGGAATAAATAGAGACTGGTTGAGGGTGAAGTGACAATGTATGTTGGAAGTGGTTCCAAGATTGATATGATCATCATCGCACAACCCCTATACTTTCGAGATTAGAGTTTAACCTAAATAAATGTTATTTGGTGTTTGTGTTAAAGCATGAATATGATTAGATCATGTTTATTGCAATATAGTTATTCATTTAAGACAGAGAATAATTGTTATTCTAGTTACATGAATAAAACCTTCTATGGTCGTACACCCCATGTTGATGGTTTATTGAATCTCTATCATAGTGATACACATATTCATAATATTGATGCCAAAAAAATGCAAAGTTGATAATGATAGTGCAACATACTTGTGGCACTGCCGTTTAGGTCATATTGGTGTAAAGCGCACGAAGAAACTCCATGCTGATGGAATTTTGGAATCACTTGATTATGAATCATTTGATACTTGCGAACTGTGCCTTATGGGCAAGATGACTAAAACTCCGTTCTCCGGAACAATGGAACAAGCTAATGACTTATTGGAAATAATACATACCGATGTATGCGGTCCGATAAGTGTTGAGGCTCGTGGCAGGTATCATTATTTTCTGACCTTCACAGATGATTTGAGCAGATATGGGTATATCTACTTAATGAAACACAAGTCTGAAACATTTAAAAAGTTCAAATAATTTCAGAGTGAAGTGGAGAATCATTGTAACAAGAAAATAAAGTTTCTACGATCTGATCATGGAGGAGAATATTTGAGTTACGAGTTTGGCCTTCATTTAAAACAATGTGGAATAGTTTCACAACTCACGCCACCTGGAACACCACAATGTAATGGTGTGTCCGAACGTCGTAACCGCACTTTATTAGATATGGTGCGATCTATGATGTCTCTTACCGATTTATCACTATCATTTTGGTGTTATGCATTAGAGATAGCTGCATTCACATTAAAAAGGGCACCATTAAAATCCATTGAGACGACACCTTATGAACTGTGGTTTGGCAATGAACCTAAGATGTCGTTTCTTAAAGTTTGGGGCTGCGATGCTTATGTGAAAAAGCTTCAACATGATAAGCTCGGACCAAAATCGGAGAAATGTGTCTTCATAGGATACCCAAAGGAAACTGTTGGGTACACCTTCTATCACAGATCTAAAGGCAAGATAATCGTTGCTAAAAATGGATCCGTTCTAGAGAAGGAGTTTCTCTCGAAAGAAGTGACTGGGAGGAAAGTAGAACTTGATGAGGTAATTGTACCTTCTCCCGAATTGGAAAGTAGTTCATCACAGAAATCAGTTCCAGTGATTCCTACACCAATTAGTGAAGAAACTAATGATGATGATCATGAAACTTCAGATCAAGTTACGACCGAACTTCGTAGGTCCACCAGAATACCGTCCGCACCAGAGTGGTATGGTAATCCTATTCTGGAAGTCATGTTACTAGACCATGATGAACCTATGAACTATGAGGAAGCGATGATGAGCCCAAATTCCGCGAAATGACTTGAGGCCATGAAATCTGAGATGGGATCCATGTATGAGAACAAAGTGTTGACTTTGATGGACTTGCCCGATATCGGTAAGCTATAGAAAATAAATGGATCTTCAAGAGGAAGACGGACGCTAATGGTAGTGTTACTATCTACAAAGCTCGACTAGTCGCAAACGGGTTTTCGACAAGTTCAAGATGTTGACTACAATGATATTTTCTTAACCGTAGTGATGCTTAAGTCCATTTGAATCATGTTAGCAATTGCCATATTTTATGAAATCTGACAAATGGATGTCAAAACTGCATTCCTTAAATGGATATCTCTGAGGAGAGTTGTATATGATGCAACCATAAGGTTTTGTCAATCCTAAAGGTGCTAATAAAGTGTGCGAGCTCCAGCAATCCATTTATGGACTAGTGCAAGCATCTCGGAGTTGGAATATACGCTTTGAGAGTTGACCAAAGCATATAGTTTTATACAGACTTCCGGTGAAGCCTGTATTTACAAGAAAGTGGGTGGGAGCACTACAGCCTCTCTGATAAGTATATGTGAATGACATATTGTTGATCATAAATAATGTAGAATTCTCTAGAAAGCATAAAGGAGAGTTTGAAAGGAAATTTTCAAAGAAAAGACCTCGGTGAAGCTGCTTACATATTGGGCATCAAGATCTATGGAGATAGATCAAGACGCTTGATAAGATTTTTCAATGAGTGCATACCTTGACAAGATTTTGAAAGAGTTCAAAATGGATCAGTCAAAGAAGGAGTTCTTTCCTGTATTACAAGGTGTAAAGTTGAGTAAGCCTCAAAGCCCGACCATGGCAGAACATAGAAAGAGAATGAAGGTCATTCCCTATGCCTCAGTCATAGGTTCTATAAAGTATGCCAGGCTATGTATGAGACCAGTTGTGTGCCTTGCTATGAGTTTGGCAAAGGGGTACGATAGTGATTCAGGAGTAGATGGGGACCTAAGAGGACTAAGGAAGTATTTCTCGGTTATGGAGGTGATAAAGAGTTCATCGTAAAGAGTTACATTGATGTAAGCTTTACACCAATACGGATGACTCTGAGTCTCAATCTGGATACATATTGAAAGTGGGAGCAATTAGCTAGAGTAGCTCCATGCAGAGCATTGTAGACATAGAAAATTTGCAAAATACATACGGCTCTGAATTTAATAGACCCGTTGAGTAAACTTCTCTCACAAGCAAAACATGATCACACCTTAGTATTATTTGGGTGTTAATAACATAGCAATGTGAACTAGATTATTGACTCTAGTAAACCCTTTGGTTATTGCTCACATGGCGATGTGAACTATGGGTGTTAATCACATATAGATGTGAATTATTGATGTTAAATCACGTGACGATGTGAACTAGATTATTGACTCTAGTGCAAGTGGGAGACTGAAGGAAATATGCCCTAGAAGCAATAATAAAGTTGTTATTTATATTTCCTTATATCATGATAAATGTTTATTATTCATGCTAGAATTGTATTAGATGAAAACTTAGTACATGTGTGAATACATAGACAAAACAAAGTGTCCCTAGTATGCCTCTACTTGACTAGCTCGTTAATCGAAGATGGTTATGTTTCCTGACCATAAACATGTGTTGTCATTTGATGAACGAGATCGCATCATTAGAGAATGATGTGATGGACAAGACCCATCTGTTAGCTTAGCATAATGATCGATAAGTTTTATTTCTATTGCTTTCTTGATGACTTATACATGTTCCTCTGACTATGAGATTATGCAACTCCCGAATAGCGGAGGAACACCTTGTGTGCTATCAAACGTCACAACGTAACTGGGTGATTATAAAGATGATCTACAGGTGTCTCTGAAGGCATTTGTGGGGTTGGCATAGATCGAGAATAGGATTTGTCACTCCCTGTATCAGAGAGGTATCTCTAGGCCCTCTCGGTAATGCTCATCACTATAAGCCTTGCAAGCAATGTGACTAATGAGTTAGTTGCGGGATGAAGCATTACGGAACGAGTAAAAGAGTCTTGCCAGTAACGACATTGAACTTGGTATGATGATACTGAAGATCAAATCTCGGGCAAGTAACATACCAATGACAAAGAGAACAACGTATGTTGTTGTGGAGTTTGACCGATAAAGATCTTCGTAGTATATGTAGGAGCCAATATGAGAATCCAGGTTCCGCTATTGGTTATTGACCAGAGATGTGTCTCGGTCATGTCTACATAGTTCTCGAACCCGTAGGGTCCGCATGCTTAACGTTCGATGACGATTTGTATTATGAGTTATGTGTTTTTGATGACCGAAGTTTGTTCGGAGTCTCGGATGAGGTCACGGACATGACGAGGACTCTCGAAATGGTCGAGAGGTAAAGATTGATATATTGGAAGGTGGTATTTGGACATCAGAAGGGTTTCGGAATGTATTGGGTACAAACCGGAGTACCAGAAGGGTTACCGAAACCCCCCGGTGGAAGATATGGGCCATATGGGCCATGGGAGGGAGGCTAACCAGCCCAGAAGGGGCTGGTGCCCCCCCACAAGGGAGGAGGCCAAATTGGACTAGGGAAAGGGGGCGCCACCCCCTTTCCTTCTCCTACTCCCTCTCCTTCCCCCTTTCCACCTCCGTAAGAAGGAAAAACGAGGGGGGGGTGAATCCTACTAGGAGTGGAGTCCTAGTAGGACTCCCCCCTCCCTTGGCGCGCCCCTGGTGGTCGGCCTCCTCCTCCCTCCTTTATATACAGGGGCAAGGGGCACCCCAAAGGCACAACATTGTCTTAGCCGTATGCGGTGCCCCCCTCCATCGTTACTCCTCTGATAGTATCATCATAGTGCTTAGGTGAAGCCCTGCACAGATCACATCATCAACACCGTCATCACGCTGTCGTGCTGAGAAACTCTTCCTCGACCCTGTGCTGGATCAAGAGTTCAAGGGACGTCATCGAGCTGTACATGTGTTGAACTCAGAGGTGTCGTACTTTCGGTGCTAGATCGGTTGGATCGTGAAGACATTCGACTACATCAACCGCATTAACATAACGCTTCCGCTTTCAGTCTATGAGGGTACGTGGACACACTCTCCCCCTCTCGTTGCTATGCATCTCCTAGATAGAACTCAGAGGTGTCGTACTTTCGGTGCTAGATCGGTTGGATCGTGAAGACATTCGACTACATCAACCGCATTAACATAACGCTTCCGCTTTCAGTCTATGAGGGCACGTGGACACACTCTCCCCCTCTCGCTGCTATGCATCTCCTAGATAGATCTTGCGTGATTGTAGGAAATTTTTGGAAATTGCATGCTACGTTCCCCAACAACGGCACAGCCTCAAGCTGCGCTCACTCCTGGGACCCTATGGGCCAGTGTGGCAGTCCCTCCAAGCAGGCCATAGGAGCCGAGCGCGGGGAAGGATCTGAAGCCCCCCATGCCCCACGCGGAGGACGCCGGGGCCACCTCGGCTGGGATGAGAATAAGTGCAGGACACCGCCCCTCGCCAGGCTCTCGCACTCGTGAACTATGACTCCTTGATCAGGTGCGGGGCCTTGGCCGATGCTCGGTTCGCACTCGACCGGTTCGGAGCAGACCTCCAGGATGCCAAAGATCGCCTGGAGCGCTTGAAACTCGCCTTAGGGTGGTGCCGGCTTGACAGTGCCACCAGCCCAGGGTCAGGCCGAGGCCACCATCGCTGAGAGCAGGAAGAAAACTGCAGAGGCAAAAGCAGCTCGTGAAAGCATGCTTGTCGATGCAGGGGCGGCCACAAAGCGCTGTGGCGAAGTGGAAGCTAGCCTGAAGGTGCTCTAGGACGAATGGGCTGCACAGGGGCGTCAACTCCAGCTGCGGGAGGATGACATCAAGACCCAGGAGGTGAAGCTTACGGATTGTGACTCCGAATTGGTGAAGCTGGCGACCGAACAGGTCATGGAGCGCGAGCGCTTGGAGGCATTGCAATGATAGGTGACCGACGCCCAAGAAGCCCACACCAAGCATGTCTCTGAGACCAACACTAAGCTTGATGCCAGGGAGAAGAAGGTCCCGGAGGATGCCAACGCAAAGGCGGCGGCGGACCGTGCCATTTTATCTTCGCTTGAGCTGAGGGACCGCAAGGCGCCGAGTTCCATATGCAGGGAGAGGTTCGAGGCTCCGCTCGCAGCCCCCGACGCCGGCTATGTCGAGCTTTTCTCCAAGCTCGTGGAAGAGCTCGAGGGAGCGGCCCAGAAGGTGGATGACAACCTGGAGGAGGAATGCTGCAACCTCTTCTCCGTGGCTGCGACACGCGTCTTCATCCAGCTCCTTCTTCATGATCCCGGCTTCAACTTCGGCGAGGTGATAGTCCCCGTCCCCAAAGAACCTCTCGATGACCTAGCGGAAGCTATGGTTTAGCCACATGACCATGCTTCTTGGGAAGTTCTCTTGCAGCAATGTCGGGGGACTCGAGGAGACTGAGGTGGGTGACGGCAATGTCGGCGACAACCCTTCTTCCTGAAACTTCCTTTATCGCCCTGCAATAGACTAACTCTACCTCGCAGAGGCGTAAGCCAATGGTTTAATTTGTGAGATACTTGATGCTTGTAATAACTGTTTGTGATCCGCATGTTTCCTATCCGTTCTTGCTTTTCCTTTTGCTTGCCTTTTTGCTCTATGTCGACAGGGCCCAACCCGTGCGGGCCTCATCCATTGCTGGAATGTCAGGTCACAATGCCTAGATTAGACCAGGAGGTGAGGGGCTCTGGGAGTTAGTGAAGGCTGCCGAGGCGTGACACTCAGGAGCCCCCTTTGACACACAAGTGCCCCCCCCCTCGTGGAGAAATCGCTAACATCGACAAGGTCGCCCCAATACACAAGAGGTTCCGTCCCGGACGAAGCGCACTCGCTAGCTTGCACCTGAGTGTTACACGAGGAGATCAGACACCAACGACCTTGGTGAGGTGACATTACATGGGAGCAGGCCCGCAAGGAAAAGCTCAGGTCCCTTGGGTTTTTCGGTGCTGCTGGGACTGATCCGAGCACAAGCACCGTGTCCAGCCCCCGCTCACGTGAGGCTCATGGGGAAGTTGTGAGTCATGTCACAGAGAAGTTGAGCGGCAGACATGACAGGCACATGCCATCCTGAGGTTAGTGCGGCCCATGGGGCACCCTCAGTTGATTAACCACCAGCGTGAAGCATGCGGCTTCCACTTGGGCATGGGCATGGTCGTAGTTCGACCGTTCTGCCAACGCTGTGCATGGGGCTTCCACTGGGCGTGGGCATGGTTGTAGTTCGACCATTCCGCCAACATTGGGCATGTGGCTTCCACTGGATGTGGGCAGGAGCTCTATTCCAGAGTCTCTGGGGCGTGTACAACCCCACTTTGTTCGTATGCGTGATGGGCACGACAGAACTTGTAGAGTGGTCGGATGCTCATGAGCCAACGTGGGGCTCAAGAGATCCTTCCTCAATCCTCAGGCGGTTTGTGCCTAGCTCTCAAGGGAGCCGCGTGCTCATGTAACCCGCGACATGGGGGTGACCCGCATCAGATGGCCATCCCGAGGCCATCGCATGAGGAGGTTAGACACCAAGGACCCAAATGAGGTGATGTGTATGGGTCCGGCCCGACAGACAGAGCTCGGTCACTTGGATTTAGTGACGCTGCAGGGACGAACCCGAGCATAGACATCGTGCCAGGTTTTGCCATGGAATGATATGAGGAAGAGCCACCCGACACACGACGCCCATGGTGACATAACACCAAAGTTGCAGTCATACAGACTAGGCCGTGCCCTTACTTTCTTGGTCGCAATGGTCCCATGAGAGGATGAGACACCAAGGACCTCTGGAGGTGACGTGCACGGGAGCTGGCCCGTGAGACAGAGCTCAGTCATTTGGGTTTATCAGTGCTGCAGGGACAGACCCGAGCACAGACGCCATGTCAGTCCTCAGTCATGAAACGGTCATGAGTAGGGTCATAAGGGCACGAGGATTTTCATGCTGTCAAGGCACCAATCATGCAATTTAAGCCAGAAATAAAACTCCACCAGAGCATAACTAAATCCGCTACACAACCAAAAAATGACTTTGTTGCAGGGACGAACCCTGACTAGCCTGAGGATGATGCTGCCCGCGGGGCACCTTCAATTGAACAAACCAAAAAGTCACCTGGCAATGCTGCCATGGGAGCGTCAGGGTGGTCGGCAAAGCGTGTTGAGGAGGTTCTCCCCTTAGGGTCCGGCTGGCTCCTGAGGCCCTGGAGGCTCACGAGGGCTCGAAACTTCGCGAGATGCCAATGCGAGCCGCGCCAAGCGCTGTTAGGTGGCGCCCATGTTCAACAGGCTGAAGGGCATGCAGACGCAGTTAGTGGTGATGCCCCCGCTCTGGCTAACGCGCGACGGCCAGAAGATGTCCTGAAAACTGGCCATGTTGAGGCCTAGGATGTTGACGCACACACGCAGCTCACTTCCCGTGTCGGGAGCGGCAGCTGAGTCGACGGGGCGCGCGGGGCAACGCTTGCCGCGCATGGCCCTTGCTTCTTGAAGCTTGTGGATCTCCTGGGTGATGAACTGTTGTGCTCCCGATGCCTGGCGCCGTGCTCCATGCTTGCGGGGGTGCGCGTCGAAGCACGCCACCAAGTCATGCCCGAGCACCTCCCTTGTTACACTGGTCAGGTCAGATGCTCTCCAGGTGGAAGCCCCTGAGCCTGCCCAGAGGGAGGCGCCGGGTACACCTCCCTACGTAGGAGGAAGGCAAGCCCTGGCAGCAGGGGCGTGGCCCTGGGCGCTGCCACTTGCCGACTGTTTTTTTGTAGGGGCTATCTCGGGAGGCGCAATATCGCCTTTGACGTCGGAGTTTTCAGCCGCAGCGGCTCGGTAGGCATGCTCGAGGGAGCAGACCGCATCCTTCCCGTCACAAGCGGCAGTGATGATGCCGCTGCATGCTGGCATCTTGAGGACATTGTAGTCATGGTGGGTTGCCGACATGAGCTTGGTGAGGGCGGGGTATCCCAGGATGGCGTTGTACGAGAGGCCAATGTGGGTCACTCGAGGTCGATCAACACGGTGTGTGATACGTCTCCAATGTATGTATAATTTTTAATTGTTCCATGCTGTTATATTATCATTCTTGGATGTTTTACAATCATTTTATAGCAACTTTATATCATTATCTGGGACTAACCTATTGACATAGTGCCTAGTGCCAGTTGCTGTTTTTTTGCTTGTTTTTTACTTCGTAGAATATCCCTATCAAATGGATTCCAAACACATCGAAACTTTTTGGAGATTTTTTTTGACCAGAAGACAACTTGGGAGTCAAGAAACACTCGGGGGAGGACCGTGGGGCCCACAAGACACTAGGGCGCGCTAAAGGTCCCTGGTGTGCCCTGATGGGTTGTGGGGCCCACGGGGGTCTCCTCCACTGCCTCCCAGCTCTATAAATACCCAAATATTCCAAAAACCCTAGGGGAGTCGACGAAACACAACTCCAGCTGCCGCAAGTTCCAAAACCACGAGATCCAATCTAGAGCCCTGTTCCAGCACCTTGCCAGAGGGGAGCACAATCACGGAGGGGTTGATCATCCTCATTGGTGCTCCTCCAATGATGTGTGAGTGGTTCACCATAGACCTATGGGTCCGTAGGCAGTAGCCAGATGGCTTCTTCTCTCTTTTTGATTCTCAATACAATGGTCTCTTGGAGATCTATTTGATGTAATGAATTTTTGCGGTGTGTTTGCTGGGATCCGATGAAGTTCAAGTTTATGATCAGATTTTTATCCATGAATATTAATTGAGTCTTATTTGATCTCTTATACGCATGATTATTTATAGCCTCGTATTTCTTCTCTGAATCTTTGGTTTAGTTAGGCTAACTAGATTGATTTTTCTTGCAATGGGAAGAGGTGCTTTGTGATGGGTTCGATCTTGCCGGTGTCCTCACCCAGTGACAGAAGGGGTAGCGAAGCACATTGTATCGTTGCTATTAAGGATAAAAAGATGGGATCTATTCCTACATGAATAGATCTTGTCTACATCATGTCATCATTCTTATTGCATTATTCCGTTTCTCCATGAACTTAATACACTAGATGCATGCTGGATAGCGGTCGATGTGTCGAGTAATAGTAGTAGATGCAGGCAGGAGTCGGTCTACTAATCTTGGACGTGATTCCTATATTCATGATCATTGCCTTGGATATCATCATAATTATTTGTTCTCCTATCACTTGGCCAACTGTAATTTGTTTACCCACCGTGTGCTATTTTCTCGAGAGAAGTCACTAGTGAAATCTATGGCCCCTGGGTCTATCTTTTATCACATTTGCTTTTTGATCTATCTTTTGCCGTATTTGTTTTCAGATCTATTATTCCAAAAACCCAAAAATATCTTGCTGCACTTTTTCTTTACTTATTTTATTTTGTGTTTTTTTCAGATCTATTTATCCAAACTCATACAAATTTATCTATATTTTTACCGAGGAGGGATTGACACCCCTCTTATGTGTCGGTTTGCAAGTATTTGTTCTTTGTGTGCAGGTACCATTTACATAGTGTTGCTTGGTTCTCCTACTGGATTGATATCTTGGTTTCACAACTGATGGAAATACTTACCGTAGTGGTGCTGCATCATCCCTTCCTCTTTGGGAAAATACCGATGCAGTCTCTAGCCACGTCAGTGTGGTAGTTGTCGCGAGTGCTGAAGGTGAACGGAAGGCACACCTGCCCTAGGGGAGTGGTGGAGCCATCAGTCACCCCAGAGAAGGGCTTGGTGGGCATCAGCTGGTCGCAGGGCACCGGAAGCGTTTAGAAGGCCGCGATGGAGATGACATTGACGCCAGCACCCCTGTCGATGAGTGTCTTGGTGACAGAGACGTTGCTGATGGTGGGAGTGCACAACATGGGAAGCGTGCCAATGGTGGCTGAGCACCCGAGGTAGGTCCTTGGAGTTGAAGGTGATGGCATACTGCAACCACTTGAGGGGCCACACGTCCTAAAGCCTCGGGAGGGCAACATTCACCTCGCGAGAGAACTGCTTGAAGAGGTGGTTGGACACAGGAGTCTGGGCTCTGCCGAGGATGTAGGCTACCGCGCGAGGCTCCTGGTAGCCCCCATCCCCCTCGTCCTACTGTTTGTTGTCGTTTCTCCTGGGTGGCGGCGGTAGTGGAGGAAGGGATGCGTTGTCCCGAGGGCGTGCCTCACGAGGATGATCGTGCCAGGCGCCATCACGAGGCTGATCGTGCTAGCCACCCTCACGAGGCTGGTCGCACCAACCCTGGCACGGGTTGCGGTTGTCCCATCTTCCTCCACCACGACCGCCTCCATGGTTGAAGGCACGATCGTGGCGGTCGGGGCGACGGCCCAAGCGCTCACCGCGGAGTGCCTTGAGCTCCTGGCAGTTGTCGGTGTTGTGGATGCACATGTTGTGGTAGACGCAAAACAGCCGGCCATCATTGACAACCTCATCGTGGTCACGACCACGCTTCTGTTCAGGCTCTGCCACCAGCACAGCAGGGCCCTTGCGCTTCACTTCCTTGGCTTTTGCCTTCTTGTCATCTGGCTCGGTGTCCGGGTTGTTGAGGAGGAAGAGGCGACCTTGCTCCACCCTGGTGCACTTGTCGGCCATGTTGAATAGTTCTAGCACTGAGCTCAGGTCGTCATTCATGGAGAGCTTTTCACACATCCTGACATCCATGACGCCATTGGTGAACGCCGAGATGATGGCTTCATCGAAGGCCTTTGGGATCTTGTGGCGCACCTGGGTGAACCGCTGAATGTACTTGCGGAGGGTCTCGCCAGGGCATTGCTTCACACGCCGTAGGTTGTTGATGGTGACGTATGTCACGGTCGTGAGTGCCCTAGAAGTTGGCGATGAACTGCTTGCTGATACATCTCCAACGTATCTATAATTTTTTATTGTTTTACAATCATTTTATAGCAACTTTATATCATTTTTTGGGACTAACCTATTGACATAGTGCCCAGTGCGAGTTGTTGTTTTTTGCTTATTTTTTACATCGTAGAAAATAAATACCAAACAAAGTCCAAATGCAGCAAAACTTTTTGGAGATTTTTTCTGGACCAGAAGAAACCTGTTGGGCTAAAGAAGTACCAAAGGGGTCTCCGAGGGGAGCACAACCCCCCTGGGCGCGCCTGGGGGCCCATGCGTGCGTTGGTGGGTTGTGCCCACCTCGGCCGCCTCCCGCACTGCCTCTTTGCTCTATAAATACCCTGAAAATCCAAAAACCCTTGGGGAGTCGATGAAACACAATTCTAGCCACCGCAAGTTCCAGAAACCATAGATCCAATCTAGACACCATCATGGAGGGGTTCATCATCCTCATTGGTGCCTCTCCGATGATGCATGAGTAGTTTCTTGTAGACCTACGGGTTCGTAGTTAGTAGCTAGATGGCTTCCTGTATCTCTTTTTATTCTCAATACAATGGTCTCTTGGAGACCTATTTGATGTAACTCTTTTTGCGGTGTGTTTGTTGGGATCTGATGAACTTTGAGATCAGATCTATTTTATCCATGAAAGTTATTTGAGTTTTGATCCCTTATATGCATGATTACTCATAGCCTCGTATTTCTTCTTAGAATCTTTGGTTTAGTTAGCCTGACTATATTGTTTTTTCTTGCCATGGGAAGAGGTGCTTTGTGATGGGTTCGATCTTACGGTGCTCAATCCCAGTGACAGAAGGGGACATGACACGTATGTATCATTGCTATTAAGGATAACAAGATGGGGTCTATTCCTACATGAATAGATCTTGTCTACATCATGTCATTGTTCTTATTGTAGTACTCCGTTTTCCATGAACTTAATACACTAGATGCAAGCTGGATAGTGGTCGATGTGTGGAGTAATAATAATAGATGCAGGCAGGAGTCAATATACTAATCTTGGACGTGATGCCTACATAATGATCACTGCTTGGATATCGTCATAATTATTTGAAGTTCTATCAATTGCCCAACAGTAATTTGTTACCCGCTGTATGCTATTTTTCTCGAGAGAAGCCACTAGTGAAATCTACGGCCCCCGGGTCTCTTCTTTATCATATTTGCCTTCAATATCTATTTTTATTTGCTTTTATTTTCAGATCTATTACTCCAACAACCCAAAAATACCTTGCTGCACTTTTTTATTATTTATTTTATTTCGCATTTTTGCGAGGTCTATTTATCCAATCTACTACAATTTTATCTATCTTTTTACCCGGGAGGGATTGACAACCCCTCTTACACGCCGGGTTGCAAGTATTTGTTCTTTGTGTGCATGTACTGTTTACATAGTGTTGCATGGTTCTCCTACTGGTTCGATAACCTTGGTCTCATCACTGAGGTAAATACCTACCATAGATGTGCTGCATCATCCCTTCCTCTTTAGGGAAATACCGACGTAGTTCAAGCCGTATCACTCGCGCAGCTCATCCCTCGAAGAGATAGAACACCCGGGCAGGTTCATGAGCCAGGAGCGGGCACAATCCTTGAGGGCATGGGAAACCAGTTTGCCATGACCTTGTCGTCACTGTTCGCTGCCTCGATGCTCAGCACGTAGAGCTGGAGGAACTCCGTGGGGTCGGGGATGCCGTCGTAGGGTGGGGCAGTTCTCGCTTGGAATTGACTGGCCAAACCACTCAACGTAGCTCGCGAGTGAAGGCCTGGGAACCGGCGGTGTTCGTGGGCACGCCTCGTGCGTGGGCAGTGCGGTCTTGGTGTCTTGCAGCTACGACCTCTTGGGCGACCCGGTCCACGCGCTTCTGCTACCGCTTGAGGGACACACGCACATCAGGCGGCGCTTGGTGCATGATCTGGCAGCTGGCCTCATCTCAGGAATTTTTTTGGTTTTCTTCTCTACCTCGCAATAGTATCGATTCTTGGGATAAGTGCAAAGATGCTTTTATTACTAAGTATTTTCCGGCCGTGAAAACCCTTAGGACATAAATCATGAATTTTAATCAACTTGAGCATGAACATCACACAATCTTGGGAAAGAATGAAATTGATGCTAAGAAATTGTCCTACTCATGGTTTAAATCTTTGGATGATCGTACACATTTTTTATGCGGGATTGAATTTTGTTTCTAGAAATCTTTTAGATTCCGCCACGGGTGGTACTTTTATGGAAATTACTTTGGGTGTAGCTACTAAATGGCTTGATAATATTATGTCAAATTATTCACAATGACATACCGAAAGAGCTCCTACTAGTAAAAATGTTAGTTCGGTTGAGGAAATAAGTTATTTGAGTGAAAAAACTGATGCTCTTATGAAGTTTGTTTCTAATAAAAGTGCTGTATTGATCTTAATGATGTGCCTTTGTCTACTTTGATTGAGCAAAATAGTGATGTCGTAGATGTGAATTTTGTTTCGCAATCTTTTTAATAACATTGCTTATAGAGGTAATTTTAATCCTAGACCTTTTCTGGGGATTTCCTCTAACAATTATGGTAATTCCTACGGTAATTTTTCTTATAATAATAATAATAATAATAATAATAATAATAATAATAATAATAATAGTGCCTCTGATCTTGAGAATAATATTAAAGAATTATCAATGCTCAAAAGGTTTTCAACAATACGATAGAAGAAAAGTTCAATAAGATTGATGATTTGTCTAGAAGCATCGATAGAATTTCTCATGATGTAGAAAATCTCAAGATGAAAATTTTTGTGCCTAAGGTTGAGGAATCAATTAAAGCTTTATATGTTTCTATGGATGAAAGTAAGAAATGAACCGCTAAGCTTAGAGCTAAAAGAGAATTTTTAGAAAGAGTGTTTTCTAGTGATTGCTTTCATAAAAGTGATGAAGATCTTAAAGTGATTGGTGTTACTTCTATTGATTCCTTGTTTAATAAAATTAGAATTATTGATAAATGGAGTGAAGAAGAGTTAACTTTAGCTAGAAGGCGTCCCAACAAATTGGAGGGTGAAAGTCTTGTTGAGAAAATTGATAAAAGTGGGTTTGGAGAGGTCAAAACTTTAACTAGTGATGTGCCCACTCTTTTGGATTACAAATACTTTAATTATGATAATTGCTCTTTGATTGATTGTATTTGTTTGTTTCAATCCATGATAAATTCACCCCATGCTTATGAACAAAATAAAACTTTTACTAAACATATCATTGATGCTATGATGAAAGATTTGGAAGAAAAGTTGGAATTAGAGATTTCAATTCCTAGAAAATTACATGATGAATGGGAACACATCATTAAATTCAAGATTAAAAATTATGAGTGTTTCACTTTATGTGATTTTGGTGCTAGTGTTTCTACAATTCTGAAATCTCCATGTGATGTGCTTGATCTTACCGATATCGAAGATTCTTTAAATTTGCACTTGGAGGATTCTACTATTAAAAGGCCTTTGAGAAGAATTAATGATGTTCTTATTCTTGCAAGTAGGAATTATGTGCCTATAGATTTTATTGTTCTTGCTATTGATTGCAATCCATCTTGTCCAACTATATTTGGTAAACCGTTTTTACATACTATTGGTGTCGTGATAGATATGAAAGAAGGCATATTAAATTTAAATTTCCACTAAGAAAGGGCATGGAACACTTCCCTAGAACAAGAATTAAGCCCCCATATGAATCAATCATGAGGGAATCTTATGGATCTAGAAATAAAGATGACAACACTTGAATCTTTGCTTTATGCCTAGCTAGGGGCATAAAACGGTATCGCTTGTTGGGAGGCAACCCAATGAATAAAATTTATTTTTGTATTTTGTTTTCTGTCTTTGAGTGTTTGCACAATTATGATACTGTTATGATTGTGTTTTTCATGTTTTAATTAGTGTTTGTGCCAAGCAAAGCCTTTGGGATCATGTTGGGTGATAGTTGACTTGATCTTGTTGAAAAACATAAACTTTTGCGTCCAGTAAAACAATTTTGAAAATTCACAGAAATGATATAAAATCCTGATTATTGTTCGCAAGATTGATATAAAAATTTCCTAGGTTGTCCTATTTCTTCAGAATATTTGGAGTTACAGAAGTATTCAAAGTTTTCAGATTGCTACAGACTATTCTATTTTTGACAGATTCTATTTTCTTTGCATTGTGTGCTTATTTTGATGAATCTATGGTTTGTATTGGAGGGTGTACACTATAGTAAAGTTGTAATATAGTATATATAATGCAAGAATAAAATATTAATAGGTTTTCAACAGTACTTAGAGTAGTGATTTGCTTTGTTATACTAACGGGTCTCACGAAGGTTTTGTTGAGTTTTGTGTGATTGAAGTTTTCAAGTTTTGTGTGAGATCACGATGGATGAAGGAATAAGGAGTAAGAAGAGCCTAAGCTTGGGAATGCCCCATGGCATCCCAAGCTATTATCTAAAAGAGAAGCAAGCAACTAAGCTTGGGGATGCCCCTAGTGGCATCCCTTCTTTCTTCCAACGACCATCGGTATTTTACTTGGAACTATATTTTTATTCGTCACATATCATGAGTTTTGCTTGGAGCGTCTTGTATTATATGAGTCTCTGCTTATTTTGCTTTTTAGTTTAAGTCAAGTATCCTTGCTTGACACCCCTATTTGAGAGAGCCAAATTTATGCTATGATTTGCTAGCATTGCTCTATGTGCTTCACTTAAATCTTTTTGAGCTATGGAATTGCTCTAGTGCTTCACTTATATCCTTTTGAGCACGGTTTGCTTTAATATTTTTTAAGAAATGCTCTCATGCTTCACTTAGATTTATTTGAGAGTTATTATTTTTTTAAAGAAATTCTCTCATGCTTCACTTATATTATTTTGAGAGAAGAAAATGTTTATGCTCATGTTCTTCACTTAGATTTGTTTGAGCTATCAAAGCAACATATGCAATTAGTCCCAAAGTGATATATATTCAAGAGGGATATAATAAAAACTTTCATGAAGATCATTGGAAAAAATCAACTTGATGATTTGTAATAGTTTTGTGATATGCTAATAGTGATATGTGAGTCATGTTGATGAGTAATTTTGCTTTAGTAAGAATATTGATGTTAAGGTTTGTGATTTCCTATGCAAGCACGAAAGTCAATAGTTATGCAATGAAATTACATCCTACTGGTGGTGCATTATTGGGTGTTAGTTATGCTTAATGCTCGCTTATGAGATTTTTTGTTTCTTGGTTGGATGCTTCTCAATCTTTTGCTAGCCTTCACTTGTACTAGGTGGGATTACTACTTGTGCATCCAAAATCCTTAAACCAGTTTTGCCATATGAGTCCACTATACCTACCTATATACGGTATTATTTTGCTGTTCTAAGCAAATTTGTATGTGCCATCTCTAATATTCAAAATAAATTTCCTTTTGTGTGCTCGTACCGCTCATGAAATGGTAGGGGGTGGCTGATATTTTTCCATGCAAGATGTGTTATTCTCAAGATGAGTGTTTACTCACTTGTCATTGCACAAGAGTATGACAAAGGTATTAGGGATGCCAAGTCCCGAAATGAAAAATGAATTTACTTTATGTTGTCAAATAATAAATTCCTTGGAAAGTGTTGGTATGGACGACACGCATGGATTCGGTTAGCCGTGGAATGTGAAAGTATGGTGGAAAAGGAATAAAATTTATTTTCTATTTGGGGACTGCCTATTATATATCTAGCATGGAAAGTATTGGGAAGTACTCGATCATTTTCGTGGACAGGAAAGGCATGCCAGCCAAAATGTTTTATCTCTATCTTTTTCGCTTTGAGCTCTGGCACACCTCTGCAAATCCCTACTTCCCTCTACGAAGGGCCTTTCTTTTTTACTTTATGCAAATTTTTATTTGAGTCTCCATCTTCTCTTCTAAAGCACCAACTAAGGGGCACTATGATTGTACTTGAGCATTCGGTGTAGCTAATATGCGAGTGTGTTTCATGAATGGATCAATGATTGAGCATAATGGGATAGGGATAACTTGCTTCAGTGTTGATATTTTGAAAGACATAGTTGCTTGTTGATATGCTTGAGTATTGAAATCTTAATGTCAAAACTAGATTATTGCTTTGAATCATATAAAAGTACAAATGTCCATGCTACAAAAGAAAAGAATATGTGATGAACATGATTGGCAACATCCCACAGCAAAAATTCTATTTTTATCATTTACCTACTCGAGGACGAGCTTGAATTAAGCTTGGGGATGCTGATACATCTCCAACTTATCTATAATTTTTGATTGTTCCATGCTGTTACATTATCAATCTTGGATGTTCTACAATCATTTTATAGAAACTTTATATCATTTTTTGGGACTAACCTATTGACATAGTGCCCAATGCCAGTTGCTGTTTTTTGCTTGTTTTTTACTTCGCAGAACATCAATACCAAATGGAGTCCAAATGCAGCGAAACTTCTTGGACATTTTTTCTGGACCAGAAGACACCTGTTGGGCCAAATAAGTACCAAAGGGGGCTCCGAGTGGAGCACAACCCACCTGGGCGCGCATGGTGGCCCAGGCGCGCCCTTGTGGGATGTGCCCACCTCGGCCACCTCCCGCACCGCCTCTTTGCTCTATAAATACCCCTAAAATCCAAAAACCCTAGTGGAGTCGATGAAATACAATTCCAGCCACCGCAAGTTCCAGAAACCACATATCCAATCTAGACACCATCATGGAGGGGTTAATCATCCTCATTGGTGCCTCTCCGATGATGTGTGAGTAGTTTATTGTAGACCTATGAGTCCGTAGTTAGTAGCTGGATGGCTTCCTCTCTCTCTCTTTTGATTCTCAATACAATGGTCTCATGAGGATCTATTTGATGTAACTCTTTTTGCTGTGTGTTTGTTGGGATCTGATGAACTCCCTTATATGCATGATTACTTATAGCCTCGTATTTCTTCTTCGAATCTTTGGTTTACTTAGGCCGACTAGATCGCTGTTTCTTGCCATGGGAAGAGATGCTTTGTGATGGGTTAGATCTTACGGTGCTCAATCCCGGTGACAGAAGGGGACATGAAAAGTATGTATCATTGCTATTAAGGATAACAAGATGGGGTCTATTCCTACATGTATAGATCTTGTCTACATCATGTCATTGTTCTTATTGCACTACTCCATTTCTCCATGAACTAAATACACTAGATGCATGTTGGATAGCGGTCGATGTGTTGAGTAATAGTAGTAGATGCAGGCAGGAGTCGGTCTACTAACCTTGGACGTGATGCTTACATAATTACCATTGCCTGGATGTCTTCATAATTATTTGAAGTTCTTTCAATTGCCCAACAGTAATTTGTTCACTGCCATATGCTATTTTTCTCAAGAGAACCCACAAGTGAAATCTACGCCCCCCAGGTCTCTTCTTTATCATGGTTTCCTTTGAGATCTATTTTTATTTGCTTTTATTTTCTGATCTATTATTCCAAAAACCCAAAAATACCTTGCTGCACTTTTTTATTATTTATTTTATTTCGTGTTTTCATGAGATCTATTTATCCAATCTACTACAATTTTATCTATCTTTTTACCTGGGAGGGATTGACAACCCGTCTTACACATCGGGTTGCAAGTAGTTGTTCTTTGTGTGCAGGTACCATTTACGTAATGTTGCGTGGTTCTCCTACTAGTTCGATAACCTTGGTATCATCACCGAGGGAAATACTTACCGTAGATGTGCTGCATCATCCCTTCCTCTTTGGGGAAATACCGACATAGTTCAAGCCGCGCCACTCGCGCAGCTCATCCCTCGAAGAGATAGAACCCTCAGGAAGGTTCATGAGCCAGGAGTGTGCGCCATCCTTGAGGGCCATGGGAAACCAGTTTGGCATGACCTTGTCATCGCTGTTCGCCACCTCGATGCTCAGCGCTTAGAGCTGAAGGAACTCCGTGGGGTCGGGGATGCCATCGTAGCGCAGGGGCAGTTCTGGCTTGAACTTGACTGGCCAAACCACCCGAAGCAGCTCGCGAGTGAAGGCTTGGGAACCAGCATTGTTCGTGGGCGTGCCTCACGCGTGGGCAGCACGGTCTTGGTGTCTTGCTGCTACAACCTCTTGGGCTACAACCTCTTGGGCAACCCGGTCTAGGCGGTGCACGGAAAGGTGCATGGAGGAATCCTGCTGCTCGTGAGCAGCAGGGTCAGTGGTAGCGTTAGTCGTGGCCAAGGTGGAGTGGTGGCGGTCAACACGACCCACAGGCTCCGTCTGGGCGATGCAAGCTGCTTGGCGTTTGACACGAACATGATGAGTGTCGGCCATGCAGATGGTGGCAAGAACTATAGCAATGCGGAAAGACTTCGGCACACCCCTACCTGGCGTGCCAAATGTCGGAATCGGGGCTCCGGGGACCCAAGAGAGGTTCGAACTCTAGGGAGTGGTCAAAGAACTTCGCTAAGTTCTAGCTCGTTGCCCACTACCTCACGGCGATGCTCTGGCCTGCTCGAGCTAAGGAAAGAAGAACACATACACGACAGTTTACCCAGGTTCGGGCCACCTTGCGGTGTAAGACCCTACTCCTGCTTGTGGATGGATTGCCTCGTGAGGGAGGATGAGTATGTGTGTACAAGGAAGACGAACTGCCTCAGGAGGCTTGGATGTCTCGAGGGATCTCCCAGGTTTCGACCCCTCTCTACCTGGAGTCTAGCCTATACTTATACTGGCCTCGGTCCTCTTCTCCCAAAAACCATAGGCAGGAAGGGTTGCCACAACGACCAATTTTTAAGGGGACAGGAGTACAACTTATCCTGACTAAAAGTGGTCTTCTCCTGCTAAAGCTTCCTGCCATGACGCGCCGGTGGGCTCGGTGATGACCTCTATCCTGGAGAGCCCGCCGTCCTATTCTTCGTGCACCAAAGTGGCAACCCTTGGGGATTGCTTTGGGAACCGACACGCTATCCTTGTTCCCTTAGAATGAAAGAGGAAAACCTCCTTATCTGCACCTGCTGGCGCCCTTCTGGCTCCGCTCGTCACCACGCGCGTCACCCACGTGGAGACGTGGGGACGCATGACTCCTTCAGCTGAACCTTGACCTGCACGCCTTCGTGGGGGGCCTCGGGAGGCAGCCTCGGGAAGCCACCTCACGAGGCTATTGGTGACGCTTGTTGATCTGCACCTTGCGAGGGGGGAGGGGCTCGCAAGGGCCTGGCTCTTGAAGTCTGAAGGTGGGCCTGCTTGGTCCCCTCGATAGAGCCGTGCTCTCGACCACAGGCAGACGGGCCTGGGTACCCGTAGCCTCATGGGCCCGATAGTGTCCATGCACTTACGGTAATTAGAGAGGCCAATCATTCCCACAACGTCCTTCTTCAGGATGAAGTAGTCATCATAGTACCTAGTGCCATTGTACAAACAATCGAAGACAGCCCAGTGCATCCAAAAACATTGGGAAAAATGGTTAGCAAAGAGTGCATCTGGGGCAAAGTAGCCAGCCATCAGTGTCAAATGGTCGCGCGCCTTGTTGCAATTGATCACTCGCTGACCCTTGATCGAGCCCTTGAAACTGAAAACATGTTCCTCCGCACGCTCCGGATTTTCAAAGACCACCTGCAACATCGCGTCTCATCGGAGTACTCCTCCTCGGTCGACGAGCTGTCGAACAAATCAACATAGTGCTCGTATATGTACTCCAATTCGGAACCCATTGGTAGAAAGAAGAAGGGAAAACTATTTTTAGCCCGAGCGATCCATCAAACAGTTGCCGGGCATGGTCGCGGATGGTACCTGGCGGGGCCATCGGAGGATAGGGGTTGAACGGCGATGGAGGATAAGTGAGGTGAGCCCTACTGGAGTGCTGGAGGTGATAGAGATGTAGAGTTCCAGCAGGAGTGTGGCGTGGCGGTCGGGGTGGTGGAGTGGAATCGAAGGCAAGAGAGAAAGTAGGAAGAAGAGAAAATCGGGAGGATAGAGGCACGGGGTCCGGGAAGGCTTTTGGGTGGGCCGGGGGTATCATATTCCTACATGTCTGGTATTCGGACTCCTAGAAAGCTCCCCCGCTTTTGTCTGCAGGATAAAACACGCCCAGACCATGGCACAAATCGATAGAAGACCGCGTTGGATGGCTTCCACGGTCCGGACAGTGTGGTCCAGACGTATGCGGGTGGTTTGCGGGTCCGCCTTGGAGATTCCCTAATGGGTGCACAAGGCGCTGGCGAGGAGGGCGTACCTCATCGAGTTGTGATCCCATGTTTCTTGTATCTTTGTGGTTCCAATCCTTAATTTCCATGGATTATAACCCCATAATCATGTGTTGGAACATGTGTGGGCTTAACTATCATGCCAAGCATGTTGCTGTTCACAACATGATCATAGCGATCGTTCCTTGGATCACATGTCTCTAGGCAACACAACTGACTTCGATCTTGTCCTCCCTTGTTTTGGAAACTCTTGGACCACAATTCAATGACTTCTTTTATTTACCAGCGGATGACACTAGAGGAAGGATCCTCCGTGCTTGGAAACAAACCAAGATTGCTCTCTCCAATCCCTCGATGGGTTTGTACCGTGTCACAATGCTCGTGTCCGCCCCCTGCTGGTGAACACTGGTGGCCCTCAGAATGACATGAACAAAATTGAGTTCCTTGCCGAGCTTCAGAGCAACTGTGAGTTGTGCCCTAGTCCATAACAAGAACAATAATGTCCTCAATCACCAAGTAATAAGCTGGGTTTTTTGTTTCATTGCCAATATGGAATTTCATGATAGATACCTTCACGGGAGGTGCTACACTTGGTCTAATGAGAACGATACCCCCCACCCCGGTGTGCATGGACAAAGCCCTTTGCACGCCTGATTGGCAGACTACTCACCCCAATTGTCTCATGGCCTTGCTTCTATCGCATCTGGCCACTATCCCCTTGCTCTTGATTGCGTGTCATGCTTCAGTGGCAACCGAAGATTCCACTTTGTGCGATCTTGGCTGAAGTTGGCGGGATTTGATCAAGTTGTCTCAGATGACTGGCTCTCGGTGGACAATGAACCCGACCCCTTATGGCGTATCTTCCTGCAGCTGAAGGCTACTTCACAACCCTTGCAATGCTGAAATTATGGGATCATTGGTGATATCTCCCTACAACTATTGCTCCCTACAAGATCATTGCTCAGGTGGATGCAGCACACGACCAATGCCCTCTTTCTACCACTGAGGCATGCACTAAAAACTTTGCTCTATTTTGTGACGCTTCACTTGGTGTCATGTATAACCCGTTTTCATCATGGAAAATACAGTGGTGACGTTTTCCGGTTGTCACGCCCACCGTCACCAAAGCACCATCATAGAAAATAAAATTTTGACTGTACCACTTTTGACATCACACAAGATCACATTTTAGGTGATGAACCAAATAATGTTACCGATGACTGTTTTCGGTGATGGCCTAGAATGTCACCTGTGATGGCCCAATCTATCCTCTAAAATCTTTTTGGCGATGATAATCCCGTCACCGGTAATTGGTCCGGGGGGTTGACCAGTCAAAGATTCAGACAGGTGGGCCAGCAGTTGCTGATGTGGCTTCTTCCATGTGGGTCCACCATGGGTTTTGTCACCGATGGTCCTGTCAGTAATAAATAGGTGTAAGTTTTGACCGCTGAAAGCTACTGATATATGGGCCCAGAAGATGCTGACGTGGCTACTTACAAGTGGGACCCGACATCATTTTTTTGGTGATGATGTGTCGTCTGACCGGTCAACGGTTCTAACATGTCGGCCCACTGTTGTGCTGATGTGGATGCTGGCAGGCGGGTCCATAGGTGGGTAACATGGTTTCTTACATGTGGGACCATACGCCGGTGATGGCGTCATAACCATCACGATTTGTATGCCCGATCAATTTGTTTCATATTGGAAAAATTGGCGGGCATATTTGACAATTTCGATAGGAATTTGTGAAAAAATTGAATTTTAATGCAAATTGAGTTGTCGCTGATTTTATTAAACTGCAAACTTGACAATTGTCAAACAGACTCTCTCGACATTACAATAACCAACCATGGTAAAAAACCGCAGTATAAAATTAGACACATGACTCAGTTTCACGGCATCCTGGCACCGCTACCCTGACGATGTACCTAACCAGGGCATTAAGTTCATCAAGTCGCTTTTCAATAGCCGTAGTTTTCTCTTCATTCACATTCTGTACGACTACAAGTTTTTCCTGCTACTCTAGGAGGCCATTGTTGATAGATCGAATACGGTTGTACTGGTCAAACACCCCCAATTTCAGGTCCTTAATGTCATCTCGTTGCGCTGGCAAGGCATTCTTGACATTTTCAAGTACGTTTTGCTGCTCTAGAATGGTATTGTTGACATAATTAACTTGACGCTCCGCATTTGGCAGGAGACGCTTCACAGCTTTACGTTCTCGTTGCTGCTTTGCCAGGGCCTTCTTGACAGCTTGAATTTCTAGCCGCTGTCATGCTAGGGACTTCTTCATAGCATCTAGTTCGTCATGCTGGTTTGTCACGCCATGCTCGATTGCTACTGGTTCTTTCTGATGCACTGCCAATGGGCCGATGATTGGTTCAGATTGTTGTTTATCGGGCAAATGACCTACAGTAAGGCCATCATTTGAGCGTCCTAAATTTCCCTACAGAAAAAATACATGTAGGTTACGTCATATGGTAGAATTCCAGAAGCTATAGATACATCTACCGCAATATACAGTTACATGGGTGAACAAAGGTCAAAAATAAGGAAGTGTTTACACAAAAGAGTTGGCCTACTCTCCAGGCGAACCCGCTTTCTCTTTGATTTGCTTGAGCTGGGTAATGCATATGCATTCAGAGACATGAGTTGTTTGAATTCTTGGAGTAGCACATGTAGACCCTTAGTCACCGAGTCTAGTTGATGACGATAATATTCTTGTCATAGTGTACTTAAAGACATTATATTGTAGTGCACAATTTACATCCCGTGACACATGACATAGAAAGTAGACATATTATAACCATAGATGAAGAATTTCCTATAACACTGACCTGTACATCTTTACTACCGACCGGTTGTGTGTCTTTTTGTTCACTATCACTGCCACATTCATTCAGTTTTTCATGGTGTGTACATCTAAGTGAAGGACCACATGCTCGTAGATTTGATAAACATGGGCAATCTGTCATAGGACAACAATACCAAGCTAGTAACTGACAGGCTTCTCCTGCCAATACAATTTCTTCTTCTTCTTCCGGTCTGTATGCTTGTCCCACTCCAATCTTTACGTGTTAACATCTACTATGTAAACATGATCAATATTTGACAGTAGGTGCAAAATGAGGTGACGAGAATTTCAAATATTGGTGCCAAAATGAATTAACACGTGCTTAATTACTCTTAGATCAAGGTAATGAAGTAGCAATAGGAACCCTAGCTGGATTCACCAGTAGTCTTAACTCGATTAAGAAACCGCAATTTCATATCTTTTAAACATAGCAACAACATTCATATGGGAAACTAACTAGATTTGGTAATGTGAACACACATGAAAATTTGGTGTGTTACCAGGGAAATAATTGAGAGATACGAGAGGACCTCTTGTTTCTTGAAGGGGACGTGATTATTGAATTACTAAATAAGTGGTGGTATTTGGTGAGTTTCAGCATGTACATGTATGTTCTACAATCTAGGAAAATGAACAAGCAATCGACATATTGTCAACATGAATTAGTTGAGACCAAAAACATCTTGAGAAAACACACTGACTTAATCAGAAGAAGATATACTCATAGATTACATCAACGATTTGCCAATCAACGAACCGTAGATAGGCTGGCATGCATTGTTCACCCGGGGAGCAATAAGAACCCTAATCGTAAACCCGAATAAGAACCCAAAGTTTTTACTCCATCCGATCGATCCATACTACGCTCCAATGGATGTATCTCACCATATTCTAGCGGTAGATCATCCATTTTAGCGAGAAGTAATATGCATTTGAGGGAGCAGTTTAAACTCAAGAACGCAAAGAGAACTTGTTGATTTGCTTGAGATCTTGGGGTACTTTTACCA
The DNA here is from genome assembly GCF_018294505.1 of Triticum aestivum. Lineage (NCBI taxonomy): Eukaryota > Viridiplantae > Streptophyta > Magnoliopsida > Poales > Poaceae > Triticum > Triticum aestivum. The sequence goes on from NC_057798.1 coordinate 452,478,183, forward strand.
TCATAGTAAATGGGGTGCAGCCGAACATCATCCGTCGGGAGCGGCTCCCTGACCAAATGATTTGTGGCCATAGCTAGAGAGAACCACCCACAGGTTGGGGGTGGATCTGGAGGCAAAGAGATAGAGAGAGTTAAAGGAGGAGACAATTCATTTTATGGTAGGGGATATGATTGGTGTGGAACAAAGAGGCGGTATTTGGGGAGGGTTGGATTAGGTGGGCGCGTGGGAAGTTCAAAAACGAGTGGAGGGAAGGGAAATTTGAGGGAGCATTTTTATTAGGGAACATTTAGTATGGGAGGCAAGGATAAAATTGAGCTTTGTTCAGTTTTAGATTATTTTTTCCTTCATATTATGTGAGGACAACTTTCAGTAAACTTGCAGCACCTTCACAAATAGTAGTGACCACTTTCATAAGAAAAAAAATTAAACACAGTTCATGTGACGCCATGTTCCTCGCATAAATGTTGGTTCTACTTTTCTTTGTAATGTGTTCATGTAGTACCATGTTCATCATTAATTTATTTAGGTTTGCAACGCACATGCATTTTGTTCATGCATGTCACTTTAAGAAAGCACACCCCTCGTGTGAGTGTGTCATGGTTGTTTACAAATTCAAGCTCACAGTGCCGGTTTTAACATCACAATTTTAGATTATACTTTGCACACTGCAAGATGCCACTAACAGAAGGATTTGAGAGAGCATGAATCCAAACATGATACATACTTTGCAATCATGATTCAAACCACTTAGTGATGTGAAACTTTTTTAAAGTACCATTCATTGTTTACATCACACTATGGACTTTCACGTGTAGACAAGCTTAGGTTATGCATGGTATCATATAATGACCATAGTTGATTGGGGATAAAATTATCTGTATTTGACATTTTGTTTGCTTCTATAATTCTAATCATGCAAATATGTGTTCATGTGGTACCATGTTCCTCACATATTCAAGGTGAACCCAAGAGGTTTCAAATGCACAATCATTTTGTTCGTTATCATGTGAAGTGTATTGTTTACCCATTGTAGTGCGTATGGCTGGTTGTCTCACGTCATACTCTAAGCTTCTACCACGAGCAGGCCGAAAGGTGCCTCCATAGGTGAATGTTCACAAAAGTATGTGCATTTGACATTTTACTTTTGCTTATGTACTATTGATGGGTAAATGTTCATGTGTTGGGATGTTCATTGTATATGTAAGGTGAACCCAATTGGTTTGCAATCCACATATGTTTCATTTGTGTTGGTATCTTGAATAAAGCAAGTTCGTCATGTCAAGTATCACGCTCGGTTAGAAATTAAAGTTCAGCCTGCCAGTTGTCATGTCATAATTTGGCACCCTTTAAAACAAAACAAGTGGAGTGTGCCATATGAAGACCACACACAACTCAGCCACGTCGAGCGTGCAATGTTGGCGCGACACAAAATATATTGCTTGAACCCACCTAAAAAAATTGCTTCACCTAAAAAAACATAAACTATTGTGAGCGTTGAAGCATGATTCCCGTGCGTCCTAGAACCGCCGGGTGATGTTGAAACTTCTCTGGCCAGTTACCTTTTTTGCACGAGAAATTAACAATCACATTCCTTTTACCGCTTCCATTTGCATCTTCTTCCTCGGTCGTTCATCGTCCTCGACAACTCCCTACCACCTCCCTACAACCATGGATGACAAGAAACTAACAACGGAGACCCACCACATCACTGCCCATGGAACAACCATGTTGGAGGTGGTGTACACCAACAAACCTAGGACTGTGGAGCGAGTCATCGCCAAGCACAAGCAATGGCTCCAGGAGGAGAAGAAGAAGTTCGTTGGACTCGACCTCGAGTACAACCATTCGAGCAGTTATAAATGACAACGGGTTGTCGTAGTGCAACTCGCAATGCGTGAGCATGTTCTCGTGTACCACTACTGTAGGTCCGAGTGGTGCTAGGCGTTGGATAAATTATTGCAACACAAATCGATAACTTCCGTAAGCGTGGACATGATGGGTGACAAGATCATTCTTTCCCATGCATGGATAACGATTCCAGATGGAAACCATGTCGACATCCAAGAGCAGTTCCACATCAAAGGTGATGGAGAAAGGGATGAAGGAAATATGCCCTAGAGGCAATAATAAAGTTATTATTTATTTCCTTATATCATGATAAATGTTTATTATTCATGCTAGAATTGTATTAACCGGAAACATAATACATGTGTGAATACATAGACAAACAGAGTGTCACTAGTATGCCTCTACTTGACTAGCTCGTTAATCAAAGATGGTTATGTTTCCTGACCATGAACAATGAGTTGTTATTTGATTAACGAGGTCACATCATTAGTTGAATGATCTGATTGACATGACCCATTCCATTAGCTTAGCACCTGATCGTTTAGTATGTTGCTATTGCTTTCTTCATGACTTATACATGTTCCTATGACTATGAGATTATGCAACTCCCGTTTGCCGGAGGAACACTTTGGGTGCTACCAAACGTCACAACGTAACTGGGTGATTATAAAGGAGCATTACAGGTGTCTCCAAAGGTAGATGTTGGGTTGGCGTATTTCGAGATTAGGATTTGTCACTCCGATTGTCGGAGAGGTATCTCTGGGCCCTCTCGGTAATACACATCACATAAGCCTTGCAAGCATTACAACTAATATGTTAGTTGTGAGATGATGTATTACGGAACGAGTAAAGAGACTTGCCAGTAACGAGATTGAACTAGGTATTGGATACCGACGATCGAATCTCGGGCAAGTAACATACCGATGACAAAGGGAACAACGTATGTTGTTATGCGGTCTGACCGATAAAGATCTTCGTAGAATATGTAGGAGCCAATATGGGCATCCAGGTCCCGCTATTGGTTATTGACCGGAGACGTGTCTCGGTCATGTCTACATTGTTCTCGAACCCGTAGGGTCCGCACGCTTAAGGTTACGATGACAGTTATATTATGAGTTTATGCATTTTGATGTACCGAAGGTTGTTCGGAGTCCCGGATGTGATCACGGACATGACGAGGAGTCTCGAAATGGTCGAGACGTAAAGATTGATATATTGGAAGCCTATATTTGGATATCGGAAGTGTTCCGGGTGAAATCGGGATTTTACCGGAATACCGGGAGGGTTACCGGAACCCCCCGGGAGCTATTTGGGCCATAGTGGGCCTTAGTGGAAAAGAGAAGGGGCTGCCCTAGTTGGGCTGCGCGCCCCCCCCTTCCCCTAGTCCTATTAGGACTAGGAGAGGTGGCCGGCCCCCTCCTCCTCTTTTCCCCTCCGAGGAATCCTAGTTGGACTAGGATTGGAGGGGGAATCCTACTCCCAGAGGGAGTAGGACTCTCCTGCGCCTCCCCCCCTTGGCCGGCCAGCCTCCCCTCCTCTCCTCCTTTATATACGGAGGCAGGGGCACCTCTAAACACACAAGTTGACACAAGTTGATCCACGTGATCTATTCCTTAGCCGTGTGCGGTGCCCCCTGCCACCATATTCCTCGATAATACTGTAGCGGAGTTTAGGCGAAGCCCTGCTGCTGTAGTTCATCAAGATCGTCACCACGCCGTCGTGCTGACGGAACTCTTCCCCGACACTTTGCTGGATCGGAGTCCGGGGATCGTCATCGAGCTGAACGTGTGCTCGAACTCGGAGGTGCCGTAGTTTCGGTGCTTGATCGGTTGGATCGTGAAGACGTACGACTACTTCCTCTACGTCGTGTCATCGCTTCCGCAGTCGGTCTGCGTTGGGTACGTAGACAACACTCTCCCCTCGTTGCTATGCATCACATGATCTTGCGTGTGCGTAGGAAATTTTTGAAATTACTACGAAACCCAACAGTGGCATCCGAGCCTAGGTTATTGATGTTGATGTTATATGCACGAGTAGAACACAAGTGAGTTGTGGACGATACAAGTCATACTGCCTACCAGCATGTCATATTTGGTTCGGCGGTATTGTTGGACGAGACGACCCAGACCAACCTTACGCGTACGCTTACGCGAGACCGGTTCCCTCGACGTGCTTTGCACAGAGATGGCTTGCGGGCGACTGTCTCTGCAACTTTAGTTGAACCAAGTATGGCTACGCCCGGTCCTTGCGAAGGTTAAAACGGAGTCTATTTGACAAACTATCGTTGTGGTTTTGATGCGTAGGTGAGATTGGTTCTTACTTAAGCCCGTAGCAGCCACGTAAAACATGCAACAACAAAGTAGAGGACGTCTAACTTGTTTTTGCAGGGCATGTTGTGATGTGATATGGTCAAGGCATGATGCTGAATTTTATTGTATGAGATGATCATGTTTTGTAACCGAGTTATCGGCAACTGGCAGGAGCCATATGGTTGTCGCTTTATTGTATGCAATGCAATCGCGATGTAATGCTTTACTTTATTACTAAACGGTAGTGATAGTCGTGGAAGCATAAGATTGGCGAGACGACAACGATGCTACGATGGAGATCAAGGTGTCGCGCCGGTGACGATGGTGATCATGACGGTGCTTCGGAGATGGAGATCACAAGCACAAGATGATGATGGCCATATCATATCACTTATATTGATTGCATGTGATGTTTATCCTTTTATGCATCTTATCTTGCTTTGATTGACGGTAGCATTATAAGATGATCTCTCACTAAATTATCAAGAAGTGTTCTCCCTGAGTATGCACCGTTGCCAAAGTTCGTCGTGCCCAGACACCACGTGATGATCGGGTGTGATAAGCTCTACGTCCATCTACAACGGGTACAAGCCAGTTTTGCACACGCAGAATACTCAGGTTAAACTTGACGAGCCTAGCATATGCAGATATGGCCTCGGAACACGGAGACCGAAAGGTCGAGCGTGAATCATATAGTAGATATGATCAACATAATGATGTTCACCGATGAAACTACTCCATCTCACGTGATGATCGGACATGGTTTAGTTGATTTGGATCACGTGATCACTTAGAGGATTAGAGGGATGTCTATCTAAGTGGGAGTTCTTAAGTAATATGATTAAATTGAACTTAAATTTATCATGAACTTAGTCCTGGTAGTATTTTGCAAATCATGTTGTAGATCAATAGCTCGCGTTGTTGCTTCCCTGTGTTTATTTTGATATGTTCCTAGAGAAAATTGTGTTGAAAAATGTTAGTAGCAATGTTGCGGATTTGATCCGTGATCTGAGGTTAAATCCTCATTGCTGCACAGAAGAATTATGTCCTTAATGCACCGCTAGGTGACGGACCTATTGCAGGAGCAAATGCAGACGTTATGAACGTTTGGCTAGCTCAATATGATGACTACTTGATAGTTTAAGTGCACCATGCTTAACGGCTTAGAATCGGGACTTCAAAGACGTTTTGAATGTCATGGACCATATGAGATGTTCCAGGAGTTGAAGCTAATATTTCAAGCAAATACCCGAGTTGAGAGATATGAAGTCTCCAACAAGTTCTATAGCTAAAAGATGGAGGAGAATCGCTCAACTAGTGAGCATGTGCTCAGATTGTCTGAGTACTACAATCGCTTGAATCAAGTGGGAGTTAATCTTCCAGATAAGATAGTGATTGACAGAATTCTCTAGTCACCATCACCAAGTTAGTAGAACTTCGTGATGAACTATGACATGCAAGGGATAACGGAAACGATTCCCAAGCTCTTCGTAATGCGGAAATTGACGAAGGTAGAAATCGAGAAAAACATCAAGTGTTGATGGTAGACAAGACCACTAGTTTCAAGAAAAGGGGCAGAAGGAAGAAGGGGAACTTCAAGAAGAACAGCAAGCAAGTTGCTGCTCAAGTGAAGAAGCCCAAGTCTGATCCTAAGCCTGAGACTAAGTGTTTCTACTGCAAAGGGACTGGTCACTGGAAGCGGATCTACCCCAAGTGATTGGCGGATAAGAAGGATGGCAAAGTGAACATAAGTATATTTGATATACATGTTATTGATGTGTACTTTACTAGTGTTTATCGCAAACCCTCAGTATTTGATACTAGTTCAGTTGCTAAGATTAGTAACTCGAAACGGGAGTTGCAGAATAAACAGAGACTAGTTAAGGGTGAAGTGACGATGTGTGTTGGAAGTGGTTCCAAGATTGATATGATCATCGTCACACACTCCCTATACTTTCGGGATTAGTGTTGAACCTAAATAAGTGTTATTTGGTGTTTGCGTTGAGCATGAATATGATTTGATCATGTTTATTGTAATACGATTATTCATTTAAGTAAGAGAATAAATTGTTGTTCTGTTTACATGAATAGAACCTTATATGGTTACACACCCAATGAAAATAGTTTGTTGGATCTCGATCGTAGTGATACACATAATCATAATATTGAAACCAAAAGATGCAAAGTTAATAATGATAAGTGCAACTTGTTTGTAGCACTGCCGTTTAGGTCATATTGGTGTAAAGCGCATGAAGAAACTCCATACTGATGGAATTTTGGAATCACTTGATTATGAATCACTTGATGCTTGCGAACTGTGCCTTTTGGGCAAGATGACTAAAACTCCGTTCTCCGGAACAATGGAACGAGCTACTGACTTATTGGAAATAATACATACCGATGTATGCGATCCAATGAGTGCTGATGCTCGTGGCAAGCATCGTTGTTTTCTGACCTTCACAAGATGATTTGAGCAGATATGGGTATATCTACTTGATGAAACATAAGTCTGAAATAGTTGAAAGGTTCAAAGAATTTCAGAGTGAAGTGGAAAAATCATCGTAACAAGAAAATAAAGTTTCTGCGATCTGATCGCGGAGACAAATATTTGAGTTACGAGTTTGGTCTTCAATTAAAACAATGTGGAATAGTTTCACAGCTCACGCCACCTGGAACACCACATCGTTATGGTGTGTCCGAACGTCGTAACCGCACTTTATTTGATATGGTGCGATCTATGATATCTCTTTACCACTATCGTTTTGGGGTTATGCATTAGAGACAGCTGCATTCACGTTTTAAAATAGGGCACCATCTAAATCCGTTGAGACGACACTGTATGAACTATGGTTTAGCAGTAAACCTAAGCTGTTGTTTCTTAAAGTTTGGGGCTGCGATGCTTATGTGAAAAAGTTTCATCCTGATAAGCTCGAACCCAAATCGGAGAAGTGCGTCTTCATAGAATACCCAAAGGAAATTGTTGGGTACACCTTCTATCACAGATCCGAAGGCAAGACATTCGTTGCTAAAATGGATCCTTTCCAGAGAAGGAGTTTCTCTCGAAAGAAGTGAGTGGGAGGAGAGTAGAACTTGATGAGGTAATTATACCTTCTCCCTTATTGGAAAGTAGTTCATCACAGAAATCAGTTCCAGTGATTCCTACACCAATAAGTGAGGAAGTTAATGATGATGATCATCAAACTTCAGATCAAGTTACTACCAAACCTCGTAGGTCTTCCAGAGTAAGATCCGCACCAGAGTGGTACGGTAATCATGTTCTGGAAGTCATGTTACTAGACCATGATGAACCTACGAACTATGAGGAAGCAATGATGAGCCCAGATTCCACGAAATGGCTTGAGGCCATGAAATCTGAGATATGATCCATGTATGAGAACAAAGTGTAGACTTTGATTGACTTGCCCGATGATCGGTGAGTCATTAAGAATAAATGGATCTTCAAGAGGAAGACGGACGTTGATAGTAGTGTTACTATCTACAAAGCTAGACTTGTCGAAAAAGGTTTTTGACAAAGTTCAAGGTGTTGAATACGATGAGATTTTCTTACTCGTATCGATGCTTAAAAGTCTGTCCGAATCATGTTAGCAATTGCCGCATTTTATGATTATGAAATTTGGCAGATGGATGTCAAAACTGCATTCCTGAATGGATTTCTGGAAGAAGAGTTGTATATGATGCAACCGGAAGGTTTTGTCGATCCAAAGGGAGCTAACAAAGTGTGCAAGCTCCAGCGATCCATTTATGGACTGGTGCAAGAATCTCGGAGTTGGAATATACGCTTTGATAAGTTGATCAAAGCATATAGTTTTTGTACAGACTTACGGTGAAGCCTGTATTTACAAGAAAGTGAGTGGGAGCACTACAACATTTCTGATAAGTATATGTGAATGACATATTGTTGATCGGAAATAATGTAGAATTATTCTGCAAAGCATGAAAGGATACTTGAATAAAAGTTTTTCAAAGAAAGACCTTGGTGAAGCTGCTTACACATTGAGCATCAAGATCTATATAGATAGATGAAGACGCTTGATAAGATTTTTCAATGAATACATACCTTGATAAATTTTTGAAATAGTTCAAAATGGAACAGTCAAAGAAGGAGTTCTTGCCTGTGTTGCAAGGTGTGAAGTTGAGTAAGACTCAAAGCCCGACCACGGCAGAAAATAGAAAGAGAATGAAAGTCATTCCCTATGCCTCAGTCATAGGTTCTATAAAGTATGCCATGCTGTATACCAGATCTATTGTATGCCATACCACTGAGTTTGGCAAGGGAGTACAATAGTGATCTAGGAGTAGATCACTGGAGAGCGGTCAAAATTGTCCTTAGTGGAATAAGGATATGTTTCTCGATTATGGAAAAAGGTTCGTCGTAAAGGGTTACGCCGATGCAAGTTTGACACTAATCTAGATGACTCTAAGTCTCGATCTAGATACATATTGAAAGTGGGAGCAATTAGCTAGAGTAGCTCCATGCAGAGCATTGTTGACATAGAAATTTGCAAAATACATGAGGATCTGAATGTGGCAGACCCGTTGACTAAGATTCTCTCACAAGCAAAACATGATCACACCTTAGTACTCCTTGGGTGTTAATCACATAGCGATGTGAACTAGATTACTGAATCTAGTAAACCCTTTGGGTGTTGGTCACATAGCGATGTGAACTATGGGTGTTAATCACATGGTGATGTGAACTATTGCTGTTAAATCACATGGCGATGTGAACTAGATTATTGACTCTAGTGCAAGTGGGAGACTGAAGGAAATATGCCCTAGAGGCAATAATAAAGTTATTATTTATTTCCTTATATCATGATAAATGTTTATTATTCATGCTAGAATTGTATTAACCGGAAACATAATACATGTGTGAATACATAGACAAACAGAGTGTCACTAGTATGCCTCTACTTGACTAGCTCGTTAATCAAAGATGGTTATGTTTCCTGACCATGAACAATGAGTTGTTATTTGATTAACGAGGTCACATCATTAGTTGAATGATCTGATTGACATGACCCATTCCATTAGCTTAGCACCTGATCGTTTAGTATGTTGCTATTGCTTTCTTCATGACTTATACATGTTCCTATGACTATGAGATTATGCAACTCCCGTTTGCCGGAGGAACACTTTGGGTGCTACCAAACGTCACAACGTAACTGGGTGATTATAAAGGAGCATTACAGGTGTCTCCAAAGGTAGATGTTGGGTTGGCGTATTTCGAGATTAGGATTTGTCACTCCGATTGTCGGAGAGGTATCTCTGGGCCCTCTCGGTAATACACATCACATAAGCCTTGCAAGCATTACAACTAATATGTTAGTTGTGAGATGATGTATTACGGAACGAGTAAAGAGACTTGCCAGTAACGAGATTGAACTAGGTATTGGATACCGACGATCGAATCTCGGGCAAGTAACATACCGATGACAAAGGGAACAACGTATGTTGTTATGCGGTCTGACCGATAAAGATCTTCGTAGAATATGTAGGAGCCAATATGGGCATCCAGGTCCCGCTATTGGTTATTGACCGGAGACGTGTCTCGGTCATGTCTACATTGTTCTCGAACCCGTAGGGTCCGCACGCTTAAGGTTACGATGACAGTTATATTATGAGTTTATGCATTTTGATGTACCGAAGGTTGTTCGGAGTCCCGGATGTGATCACGGACATGACGAGGAGTCTCGAAATGGTCGAGACGTAAAGATTGATATATTGGAAGCCTATATTTGGATATCGGAAGTGTTCCGGGTGAAATCGGGATTTTACCGGAATACCGGGAGGGTTACCGGAACCCCCCGGGAGCTATTTGGGCCATAGTGGGCCTTAGTGGAAAAGAGAAGGGGCTGCCCTAGTTGGGCTGCGCGCCCCCCCTTCCCCTAGTCCTATTAGGACTAGGAGAGGTGGCCGGCCCCCTCCTCCTCTTTTCCCCTCCGAGGAATCCTAGTTGGACTAGGATTGGAGGGGGAATCCTACTCCCAGAGGGAGTAGGACTCTCCTGCGCCTCCCCCCCTTGGCCGGCCAGCCTCCCCTCCTCTCCTCCTTTATATACGGAGGCAGGGGCACCTCTAAACACACAGGTTGACACAAGTTGATCCACGTGATCTATTCCTTAGCCGTGTGCGGTGCCCCCTGCCACCATAGACCTCGATAATACTGTAGCGGAGTTTAGGCGAAGCCCTGCTGCTGTAGTACATCAAGATCGTCACCACGCCGTCGTGCTGACGGAACTCTTCCCCGACACTTTGCTGGATCGGAATCCGGGGATCGTCATCGGGCTGAACGTGTGCTCGAACTCGGAGGTGCCGTAGTTTCGGTGCTTGATCGGTTGGATCGTGAAGACGTATGACTACTTCCTCTACGTCGTGTCATCGCTTCCGCAGTCGGTCTGCGTTGGGTACGTAGACAACACTCTCCCCTCGTTGCTATGCATCACATGATCTTGCGTGTGCGTAGGAAATTTTTGAAATTACTACGAAACCCAACAAGGGAGTCCATGGGTGACATTGTAGCGTCCATCATCAAACCGTCATACAAGAACATGAAGAAATCATTCCCAAGGGACAAGCGCCAGTACGGGGAGTGGAAGCCGATTTTCCCGCTGCACCTCAAGTACATAGCAAAAGACGGGTACGTTAGCTATGAGTTGTACCATAGGATCCTAATTATTAAGGACGGGCTACGTTATGTTCTCCAACCACACCATTGAGGGAACTCCTCTGCCCCAGTAAGAACAAAGATGAGGGATCTTCGAGCGGCTGGAAGCGTCAGAAAAGAAACACAGGTGGTGAATAGCAACAAGTTGGGTGTGTACATTCAACTAGTAGTATGTTCATTTAGATTGAGCGAACATATGTTTTAACTATGATTGTAGTTGGTCAAAGATGTTGTGTGTTATTGCAAGAACTTGTGTGTCTACATTCAACTAGTAGTATGTTCATTTAAATTGAGAGATCGTATGTTCTAACTGTTTGGGCATATTTCTCCCTTAGTGGTTTTGGTGATTGATGACAATGGTTTTGCGAACTAATCGTGTGCATTGAGAATTTCAGATAATCTATCATATGGCACAAAGACGATTTGAACCCCTTTGGATATTTATGAAGACGGTATTTTTCTTGCGTTTCTTTTTCGGTGTACTTGAGTCATAGGATCACTGTACTATTAAGAGGGGGTCTGCTTCACAAAGGTTTGGGTGGAATCAACATGTACACTATCTCTTTGCACCCTCGTTCTTTCTCGACAATTGAGAATGTCCCTCCTTTGTGTTTGAATCTTGTCAAAATAGACTAAGTGGTAGTGCCGCTCTGCCCGTGGTAGTACCACTCCAGCGATACTGCCGCAGTGCAGTGCGACTCCTACTTCCGCCTAATTTGAGGGTTCTGTAAACGGGCAGTAGTAGAGCGGCAATTCATCGCGGTAATACTGCTCCTGCGGTACCACGAGCCTAACTGTCTCTCAACTACCGCATGCTTACTAGGCACTCGAGTGCTAGGCGGAAGTACCTACTGCTCCAGCGGAACTACCGCTGGCTTGTACACAGGGAGTACTGATTATTTTCTATGTTCTGGATAGGTCTGTTCCATGGGTGGTAGTAGAACGGTAGTTCCCAGTGGTAGTACCACCCTGGGCGGGACTACCGCCCTGCTCTCTTCTACTACTGCGGGTTTCAGCTACAATTCAACACCTCGCAGTAGTACTGCTGGTGGGAGTGGTAGTACCTCTCTGATGGCACAACCACCCCTTGACTTGTTCAGTTTGAACTATGTGGCTAGAACTTCCGTGCCAGCGGAAGTACCACTCACCCGAGCGGTACTACCGCTTATGCATGGGCTGTGGGAGCATAACGGTTGGATCCCTTCTCCCACTATAAAAGGAGTCTTCTTTCTTCTAGTTGACTACCTCTTCCTCCCCCAAGCTCCATTGTTGCTCACAAACTCATTCTTTCCTGTTGTCTCTACCTAGACAATCAAACTTTTTGATTCTTTAGGGATTACTTGAGAAGGCCTAGATCTACACTTCCACCAAGAGAAATTTGATTCCCCCCACCAATCCCTTGCGAATCTTGTTACTCTTGGGTGTTTGAGCACCCTAGATGGTTGAGGTCACCTCGGAGCCACATTCCATTGCGGTGAAGCTTTGTGGTGTTGCTGGGAGCCTCCAATTCTGTTGTGGAGGGAGCCCCAACCTTTTTTGCAAACATTACTGCAAGATGCTACTAACATGACACTACGATCAGAGACCCTTCGAGAAACTGTGTGCGATGTAATAATCACAAATAGTGGTGTCAGAGAACCGTCAAAAATGTCCAAAATGTTTGCGATGACGGATGCATCAAACACGGTTCAGATTTTAGTTGCATGTGCGATGCAGGGCATACAGTTCAGTTCAATTAACTATTTGTGATGAGGAGTAACAAAAGAAACGGGCAGCCAGATGAAGGTGTGTGCGATATACATCATACGGTTCACTCGGATGAACTGTTTGTGATTAGGCAACACAAAAGAAATGGTCAACCAGATGAAGGCGTGTGCGATATACAACATACGGTTCACTCAGATGAACTGTTTGTGATTAGGCAACGCAAAAGAAATGGTCAGCCAGATGAAGGTGTGTGCGATATACAACATACAGTTCACTCGGATGAACTGTTTGTGATTAGGTAACACAAAAGAAACGGCCAGCCAGATCAAGGTGTGTGCGATATACGCATGCGGTTCACTCGGCCCTTGTCGTCAGTGTGTGACCTCTGTGGCAACCGTTTGCTCCCCACTTCCCCAGGTGCCTCTTCGTGTACCGTGGCAACCGTCTACCACCTCTTCACCTTTCCCTCTCGATTTGGAACTGCTGTCGCATGCTCTTCCTCCCTCCATTTGCCTTCACCCTTCCTTCTGCCATTGTTCGATCATCTTCTGCATGGAGGGAACAGGCCGGAAACGACCCCGTTATTCTTGCCCCGATCTGAAAGATGACGTGGTGGAGGAACTCATTGATCGGCGCGACATCATCACCTCGGCTAGCATGGCAGGTTCATTCAAGACCATTCTCGACTCAACTAATAACATCATTACAAGGAACCCAAGGGTCCAGGAGCGGTTTGATCTCCCCTATCTTCTTCGCCGTGACCCCGCTGACTGGCGCGGGGACGAGGGAAGCCTTGCCTTATGCAAGTTGATGCCGCTTGATAATGATACATATGATGTTAATATGCCATCGCTTGAGGGCAAGGCTTGGACAGGCGTCGGTTGTTTAAATAGGGTACAACTGCGAGTGGGAACTTGTGAATGTGTACACTCGTCACCGGGTTCCACTTCCAAAAATCTCAGACGACTGCCCAGAGGTTGAGTACACCGGCATTCTACATGAGTTCCAATACGATCATGGTGATTGTCGTCTACGGAAGATAGCAATTTGTCGAGTTCCCAACTGCTCTTGGGATTACACGAACTACGAGTTGTTGCTATCTTCAACAAGCTTGTTGCCGTCCTTAGTTCCACGCCTCGATGGATATTGCTCAAAAATCAATTTCTGTACACGGATGAGTATTGTGATGCAATTAAATACGAGGGTCTTGTGTTTGTTGCCACCACTCGTGGCACTGTTTCTGCATGGAATCCTGATGCTTTCGGTACGTTTGTCTTCCACCGTAATTATAATTGTTTCATCCACATGCATGTGGGTTAGCTAGTTTCCCTTTACTAATTAAACTTCTTGTGTTTTCAAGGTCATGTGAACATTCCACCACCTATACTTAAAAAAATTATAACCAAGGGGGAGATGACGATGCTGATGATCACCAGCATGAGGACGAGCAGGACCCATATACTCAGTGGCACCTGGCAACTTATTCCGATGGATCACCTCTTCTTGTCTGTATACATGGCACTACTGATGTTACTAAGGAAGCAGGTGTTGTCTCGCATGGTCGCACTCTCCGGATCTATTCCAACACCCGTTGCAGGGTATTCGGGATGGATACTGGTGTACTAGCGCCAGCACCTTCTCCCTGGTTCAGCATTGAAAGTCTTCGAGGAAACTCACCCTTCCTTGTACAAAACTATCCAATGATGGTGGAAAGCTGCTGTTGACACAACATTACTACCATTTATGAGAAGCAACTGTATCTATACCTCCGACATTGCTATGCTTTGCTATCATCCCAATGTGGGTCCTAACATAGGCCGCTTCAGCCTGGATGATCAGTCCCGCGGTGGTCTCGAGATTGACAGTAGCTGGCCCTTCCCAGAGAATCACTTCTAGTTCAAAGCAAGTGTTTCCAACACCGACGAGTGGTTGAGCTGAAGTTCATTTCATCGTTTTGTTATTTGTTGTGTGAGAAAAACTTTACTAGAATGTTTTGTTGGAAATGATCTATAATCCAACTTGTATCCTCGTTGTCATTGTGGGTTGATGACTTATTGTATGTAATCAATGGTACATTTGCATATGCGTCCATCAACTCACGCCTGCTAGTGGTGTCCATATGAACAGTGCTAGTGATTTTAGTTGCAAAAATTAGATAGTGCTAGTGAATTTTAGCTGCATATTTTGACAAATTGCTGTGTTACAAGGTCGACAAATGGCAACATTACTAGATAAACAAATGTCAATCTTTCCAGTTTGACAAATGGCAACATACCCAAAATGACAGATATACAAATCTTACCCCATTGTTTGTATGTGGTTGCACACGGGTCATGCAAAACAACCGTTTGCGTTGAAGGGATGCAGAAATCCTTGTTGGTTTGCATACGGGTGTTCTAACTAAAACGTTTGCTATGAGTGTTTTTTATTTAAACACCATTGACTTTTTTTCAAAAGAAAATCGTTTGATAAGTCTGTACAGCTCGCACACTTCCCGGTGAGCATGCGCATTGGAGGATAGCTTGCATGCCTCTCGGTCAGCCTGCACACCGGACTGCGCTCACACGCCTCCCGTTCAGTCAAGGTTAAGCAGCTGTCCGCACGGCACCTCCTACATCCCTTAAAACCAAGACACGTGGCGTCACGTGAATGGTTAATAGAATGCACACGGTTTGAATTATACAAACATTTGAGATATTAACGTGGTAGCAATGTTTTCAAAATGCCTTTGTTGGCTGTCATTATTTGAGTGCGCCTTCTCTCAAAATGGACACAAAAAATGCCACAGCATGTCGGGTGCCATTCCATCATAGCATGCCGAGTTTCATGAATTTCAGATGAGTTTTGGATTTACTAGAATTTAAAACCAGGCATCTCAATATTTTGGTGCCAATCTACGGTGCCATGGTGTTTGAAATTCATTCCCATTTCTTGCATGGGACCTAAGCATGCACCCAAGGACATAGATTTGATTTTTCAACCAATTTATATGCACTGGAGCATGTGCATGTGGTTCAAATTGGAATTATGCACATAAATGCATTGAAAACTCAGTTAATGCATAAAAATGTCCAAACAAACCCCGAAAAATCCCAAAAATTGACATAACACTCATGTTGTTCTATGTTGACACCATAATTTTTTTGAAAGCAATAAGGGTCAATGGATATCGTTTTGTCCCCAAAGGTGGGACGTTCCCTACCAAAACCATCATGCTTGTTGTGAGAAGCTCTGGTTTGTGAGAAGCATATACCCGAACCTGCCCCAAATGGGACAATTTTTTTTACCATCGCATGTTGATGCCGCTCTATGATAGCATGGCAAGTTTCATGAATTTCAGACGAGTTTTGGATTTACTAGAATTTAAAAACCAGGCATCTCAACGTTCTGCCAGCAATCAACAATGCCCTGGTGTTTGAATTTCATTCCCATCTCTTGCATGGGACCTAGAAATTCACCCGAGGACACATATTAGATTTTCAACCAACTTTAGTGCATTGGAGCATGTGCTTGTAGTTCAAATTTGAATTATGCACATAAAATGCCTAGAAAACCCAGTTAATGCATAAAAATGTCCAAACGAACCCTGAAAAATCACAAAAATTGACACAACACTCCTGTTGTTCTATGTTGACACTAGAATTTTTTTGAAAGCAATAAGATGTGATGGATATCATTTCGTCCCCAAAGGTGGGACGTTCCCTATCGAAAACCATCATGCTTGTTGTGAGAAGCTCTGGTTTGTGAGAAGCTTAATTATACCCGAACCTGCCCCAAATGGGACAATTTATTTACCATGACATGTTGATGCCGCTCTATGATAGCATGCCAAGTTTCATGAATTTCAGACGAGTTTTGGATTTACTAGAATTTAAAAACCAGGCATCTCAACATTTTGCCGGCAATCAACAATGCCTTGGTGTTTGAATTTCATTCCCATCTCTTGCATGGGACCTAGAAATTCACCCAAGGACACAAATTAGATTTTTCGACCAACTTTAGTGCATTGGAGCATGTGCTTGTAGTTCAAATTTGAATTATGCACATAAAATGCCTAGAAAACCCAGTTAATGCATAAAAATGTCCAAATGAACCCCGAAAAATCAAAAAAATTGACACAACACTACTGTTGTTCTATGTCGACACTAGAATTTTTTTTGAAAGCAATAATATGCCACGGATATCGTTTCGTCCCCAAAGGTGGGACGTTCCCTATTGAAAACCATCATGCTTGTTGTGAGAAGCACTGGTTTGTGAGAAGCTTACCCCCGAACCTGCCCCAAATGGGACAATTTTTTTACCACGACATGTTGATGCCGCTCCATGATAGCATGCCAAGTTTCATGAATTTCAGATGAGTTCTGGATTTACTAGAATTTTAAAACTAGGTGTCTCAATGTTTTGCCAACAATCAACAATGCCCTGGTGTTTGAAATTCATTCCCGTCTCTTGCATGGGACCTAATCATGCACCCAAGGACACACATGTGATTTTTCAACCAACTTTGGTGCATTGGAGCATGTGCTTGTCGTTCAAATTTGAACTATGCACATAAAATGCCTAGAAAACCCAGTTAATGCATACAAATGTCCAAACGAACCCCGAAAAATCACAAAATTTAACACAACACTCTTGTTGTTCTATGTTGTCACTAGAAAAAGAATTGAAATCAAGAAGAGGCAACAGATATCGTTTCGTCCAAAAAGGTGAAACGTTCCCTACCGTAACCACGAGGCTTGTTGTCAGAAGCTCTGGTTTTTGAGAATATTATATACCCCAACCGTCCCTAAATGGGATAATTTTTACCACTGCATGTTGATGCCGTTCCATGCTTGCATGTCAAGGTTCATAAATTTTATATGCGTTTCGATTTACTAGAATTTAAAAACAAAGTATCTCAATGTTAGCCGCTGAGCGACGGTGGAAAGGTGTTTGCCATTCATTCTCATTTCTTGCATGGGACTTAAGCATGTAACCAAGGACACACATTCCAATTCTGAACCACTTTATATGCACTGGAGCATGTGCATGTATTGAAATTTGAATTGTGCACATGAATGCATAGAAAACTCAGTTGATGTATAAAAATGTCCAAGCTAACCCCGAAAACTCCCAAAAAATGACACAACACTCGTGTTGTTCTACATTGACATGAGAAAAATTTAGAAAGTAAGAAGAGGTAGCATATATCGTTTTTCCGCCAAGGTGGCACGTTCCCTACCGAAACCATCTGGCTTGTTGTGATAGAAGCTCCCATTTGTGAGAAGCTTATACCCAAACCTGGCCAAATAGGAAAATATTTTAACCACGGCATGTTGATGCCGTTCCATGATATCATGTCAAGTTTCATGAATTTCAGCCGAGTTTTTGATTTAATATAATTTTAAAACCATGTATCTCAATGTTAGCGGCTGAGCGACAATGTCAAGGTGTTTGACATTCATTCTCATTTCTTGTATGTGACCTAAACTTGCAACTAAGGACAAACATTTGATTTTGCAACCCGTTTTTATGGACTGGAGCATGTGCTTTGATTTTTAATTGTGCACCTGAAATTGCTAGAAAACCAATTTAATGTATAAAATTTCCAAACAAACCCTGAATAATTCCAAATTTTTTACGACACACCTATAGTTGCATGTTCATTGGAGATAAAAGGTCTAGCAATTCAAACACTGTCCATTGCCGCTGTGACCCCATTATGTAATTTAAATCAAAATGAAAAATCAAGTAGATCCCACATAGTTTATTGTCACCAACCGTGTGAGATGCAGTACAAATATCCTGAAGCACCATCGATGTATAGTACGCCTATGGCTTACGCGAGAAGGTGCGTCGGCTACAGTCCACAGCCGGCATGTCAAGCACACTAGCTCGCTCCCCAAATACTCCCACCTCTGCATCCCTCGCAATCTCAAAAATATCTGCTCGCTCTTATCCAAATTTTCAGTAACCCCGCCTTGTTACTCCCACCTAGTAAAATTTTCAGTTGCCACGGTATTTCCTCAAACACCACCTTAACCCCCCCACACACACCACACTCCACAAAACCTGAGCTCACCGACACATGGCCGCTGAGGTGTCCCCGTCGTCCTTCGCGGGCTCTTTATCGATCCGTCGTTGCTGGTTCCCCGATCCGCCAGCCGCCGCGCCCCCACGCGGGTTCGAGGACTTCCCCATCCTCCCTCGGACCCGGCAGCCGACGAGGTCCTACCTCAGGGTCCGGTAGTGGCGGTGGGGGACGTGGGTCGCCGAGATTACAGATCAGGAGACCCACACCCGCCAGTGGCTCGGTAGCTTCCACACAACCGAGCTCGTGGCCATGGAGTACAACCGCTGGCAGGTCCTCTACCATAGTGCGGCGGCTAGGCTCAATTTTCCCTTAGGCACACGTCCGTTCCACCTCGTTCTGCTGGAGCCAGGGGTGGTGAGCTTGGCTATGGCACGTGAGGACCGCAAGGCGTGGGAGCGCCTCGAGGCCGAGGCCGTCGATGAGGCCTACATGCAAGAGCTCCACCGACAGCACCGGAGCTCGTGGAGGTGGAGCGGGCAATCTTTGTCGGCGCGGAGGGCGGCGAGGTTATCGCACTCTCCTTCAATGACGAGGTCGAAGGCGGCGAGGACGACAGCAAGATTATCGCGCTCTCCTTCGATGATGAGGTCGAAGGCGGCAAGGACGACGACGCGAAGGGCGGCGAGGTTATCGCACTCTCCTTTGATGAAGGGGTCGAAGGCGGCGAGGACGACGATGCGGAGGCCTTCCAGGTGGGCGGCGAAGACGAGGAGATCGACATCGACGAGTGGAGGAGTGCCTTCCCCAATGACCCCGATGACGGCACCGGCCCGAACCTGGCTCGTGGCACACCGTACCTGACGAGGAAGGATTGGCTCGACCTCTACTTAGACCGAAAGTAGTTTAGCTTAGTTTAAATTTATGTTATGTTCGGTTATGCAAAACTATCTATGTTTATGTTTGAATGCATGTTACTTTTGGTTGAACCTTCTTTGAACTTGATCAAATTTAAGTTTACAACATTAAGTTTAGGCGATCGACTAGAAACATTAAGTTTACAACATATATATCCACTAATTGTTTTAGTCCTTTAACTTTTAAAGGATCGGCTAGAGATTGCCTTATGCCTTGTTTATTTTAGTTCTTCACAATGTGATGCTCTGTATGTGCAACTATTTTCCATGCAATTCAATTTCATCAATAACAGTTTCAACAATACCACTATGAATTAGGATATTTGGTTGTTGTTAAGGATATTGTAGTTAACATGCCTTTTCGTTTTTTAACAATAACTAGTGTACTTTAGACCTGCACAATACCAGTTTGAATGACTATTTGCTTGTTTATAAATGTTATGCCTGATGCAGTTGACACACCTTTCCACTTCTTGTTTTGCTTAACTAGCTTGCTTAAGCCTGCACACTGAAGCTATCATTTATAGATTATGTTGTCTACCATGGATATATTTGGTTGATGTTTAGCCTGTTGTTCTTAACATGCCTTTATATGTACTTATACATGACAATATTGAGAACAGTGCTATTTTTTCCATCAAGGTTAGTTTCATTGCATTGCTTATATGTACTCACTGTTCAGGATCTCGATAGCTGGTACCATATAGCCCGGGGGCTGATAAGGGATTAATCATCGAATCAGACATTTCACTGAATATATATGTAACCCATTTATCAGTAGGTTAACTAGGCCATATTTAATATATCTTAGGCTACATAGCAACATGCATTGTAATGAATGACTAAATATGCAATCCCAGGCTACATAGCAACAAGGAAGAGTGTTACCTTAATGTTCTGATGATGTCTAGATATACGTGTATAAAATCTTATATAATGGGATGGAGGGAGTGTTGTACTACATCATTTTACAATTGTTGTTTAGCTTCTAATATTAACTTGGTGCTTTTAGGTACACATGTTATTGCCAAAGATCCACACTTCGGCCCTTTCTGCGTATGCGGCAGTGAGATATTCATGAACCAGCATCAAGTGAGGAAACTGATAAAGATTGTTATTAAAATGGGTCAAAAGATGTCAAACGAACTATATGTTTACAGTTTATGCAAGACAACAGTGAACTCCAGGATGGTAAGTAAGAACCATGTAGCCTTCTTTTTACTGCCCATAATGAGTAGTGTTAGATGACAATGCCTGAATCTTTTTTCCTTTGCAGTGCATCCTCAAGCAATTTACTCAAGATTACCTCTCGAACTACATGATTGGCGGCCGACCATCACAAGGGGTTGTACTACAGTCGTGGGTGCCTTCTACATCCAGGAGAGCACAATAGGGCCATTCCTCTTCACCTTGTTCAGCAACCAGAATGTATGTCGCCTCTTTCTTTACCATCTATAATAGTACAAGTATAGAACCCTAGTTCATCATTCTTTATTTGGTGCTTATGTAATTCTTAAACATATGTACCTGTGAATTGAATAATGCATTGGTTGTTTGAACCTGATGGATATGAATAAAGCTATAGCCTACTTTCAAGTTTAAATTAGGTACAATTTTAAATAGCAGCAATTAAATTAGGGCGAAAGTACGGTGTACAGGTCATTACGACGCACACGGTTAATAAAGCACAGCGTGTGCGATATACATCATAATCCGACACAGTTCACGGAGTGGAAACATGTGTAACAATGCACACAGTTGCTGTTTGCAAAGCGTGTGTGATGTCAGACACTATCACATACGATGCGGGAAAACTAAATGTGTGCGAATGTCTACGTATCGTACACAGTTTATAATCATGAACTATTTGTGATGTGCCAGGCATCATAAATGTAGAGTCGTGCCTAGAAAACTCCCGTGCCTGGGATCTGCCTGGGCCTAGAATCTGCTTGGTTTAGGTAAAAACCACAAAACTCTGACTGAGATGGCAATGCCAGCACAAACGAGTAGCAAGGATGAATCGTTTCGGATATGCGAGACATCGGAAACGGTTATAGAGGGGCAACTGTATGCATCAAGGCTCCCTATCCCCGACAATTTCTGGGTCGTGTGGGAAGGACCCCCTTATCACCCACACTCACTAGGCGACGATTCCAAATGTCGTCGCGGAAAGGGGTTTTAAACCGTTTGTATAGCACTGACGCATACCAGTGAAAGGTCCGGTTGCCGCCTTCAAGGGAACCAGTAGTGGAATCACGGCATCTCGCATTGTGAGGGCGCGAGGAGAATACGGTGGACCTAGTGGATTCTTGGGGAGCAATTTGCCTCCACACCGCTCCAACGGAGATGTACTTCCTCTCAAAGGGAAGTAACTTCGGTAACACATCCTCGTTTCCACTATCTCCACTTATGGTTATCTCTTACCTTTACTTTGAGCAAGCTTTACTTGTGCCATATCCTTTTCTTGCTTCACTTAGGACATCTATGACGGCCGAGGTCAAGTCCATGCTAAAATAATTACTTGAGGGGTTGAAATCCACTCCCAGTCCGTAGCTTGTGGTCAATCCCACTGCATCAGAGTCGGCGGCCAATTCCGGCAAGGAAGCAACTAAAGGTACTCAAACCTCCTCCCCTCAAATCAAAAATGGGACAAGAACCTTTGCCTCGGTTACCCCTTCCCCGGTCTATGGAGGAACGGTCCCTACATCGCATATTAATAACCTTGGTCCTCCTCCTAAGCTTGTAAAGGAAGATTTCGCTAATTGGGTTTTTCGCATCAAGTCTCATTTGAATCATAGCTCAACAAATATTTGGAGAATCATCGAGCAAGCTTCTACCCACATGATCCAAACAACCTCACTCTAAGAGAAGAGGCGGATAATCAATACAATCGCTTGTGTCCAATCTGCGATGCCTCCCGAAGATCTATCCCACTTGTGTCCCTTCACTCGTGCTAATGACTATTGGGAGCACATAATATCTTTGTACAAGGGAAGCTCGAGCATTCAAACTTCCAACTTTGAGGTGGTCCTTTGTAGCGACCAGACCTCAAACAGCCAATCTCTGTGCATCAGTGTCATCCCTGGATCGGTAATGCTGACATGAACAGTACTTGAGGATTTATAATAGAATTGCAATCACACACTTATTACATCAAATGTCTCAACACAGAACTGATTAGAATAATATGGCTTAAGGCCATCTAAAAATGATAACAGCGGAAGCCTTGGAAGATAAAGTGAGTCCATCAACTCCAACGGCATAGCTGAGTGAATGACAACGACCTATTGCACCTTACTCGTCATCTGAAAAGTCTGCAAGATGATATGTTGCACCCCGAAACGGGCCAGCACATGGAATATGCTGGCAATGTAACACATAGAGTAATGAACAGAGTAAATGCTATCACTACATGCATGTATGGCTGGTGGAAAGCTCTACGGTTATAGTTTTTCATAAAGCCAATTTTCCCTACAACAAAGGAATAAATTTTATTTAACTATCATGGTGGTTGTTAAACATTGAGAAGGTTCCTCCAACTCAATCCCAATTAAGCATCATCAATTAACCCAATCAAATAAATTTAGAGTGATGAGATCAACATGATAATCCAAAGAACCAGATACTCAAGATGTCCATAACCGGGGACATGGCTAACCATGATTAGTCTGTACACTCTGCAGAGGTTTGCGCACTTTTCCCCACAAGACCCGATCTCCTCCGTTAGATTTCTCGCACTACATGGTGTTTGAGAAACGGATGACCGAGACACAGTCTTTCAGAAGCATTAACTCTTTACTCTGGGTAGATAGTACCACCTACATCCCCTACATCTGCTAGTCTACCACTGAAAGAGGTCACACAACATACTCAACTATGCTAGAGCCCACAATAGCTTGTGGCTGCACACGGAAGTTTCTAGCATGAATAATCTTATGATCCCTTTGAACCTGGGTGGCGAACCGAGGAAAAATCACACAGGTACTCTGGGATATAGAAGTGTATGATCAAAGTGTAACTCCTAAATCACATCTGTCATGGATACCCTCACCCAATCCACGTCTACGAGCATAGCATAGCAATCCTAAGCATAGCGTAGAAGTAACTCCCAAAGGTTTGATAATAAAAGGACAATAGGTTCTACCTCATCATCTACTTCCCAAACCCACATGTTATTCAGATCCTAACCATGCAATGTTTGAGGGTTGAAACTAATGCATAAAACTGGGTAAAAAAGGGATATGATCAAAGTGTTACTTGCCTTGTTGATGATCTGCAAAACCTAGAGACTCGTAGTAGCACGCTTCGCACTCCGGGAATTCTATCGCAAACAAACAATAACATACATAAGTACTCAACTAAATGCACGGGTAAAACTCAATAAGAAGATCTAACTAGAAAGATCAACTGAAGAACTCCAGTTTGCAAAAAGAATCAAATCAAACGGAGAAACGAAACTCAAACTACGAAAGAAACAAGATATGATTACTAATCTAGACTAAAGTCACATTTTACAGTACCAAAATCTTGTTCAAGTTGGTTAAACAGAAAGAGGGCTTCGAAACGAAGATCTAGGCGCTTGTTTCATCTAATTCGGATAAACGAGCGAAAAGTTATACTAGACCGAAGATTAGGGCACAAATCGCGATCGAAAATAATCGCGGAAAAACCCTGGAAAAAGAAAAACAGACAACCAGGCTAACGAACAAACGTTCATTGTCTGCAGCTAACTGACGAATAACATTCGTTAAAACGAGCATACGGACGCACGTCCGCTAATTAACTAAACCAAAAAAACTGAATCGATCTGAAAGAAAAACCAGATCTAGGGTTTTGAAAAAAAAAGATCGGTTTTCCAAAAAAACCGGTGGCTACCTCAGCGGGCGTGTCAGCGGCGGCGGGCGGCTACTCCAGCGGGCGGGTCAGCGACGGCGGGTGATGGCATGCAGCGGACGGCGGCGGCGGCTCGGGGCGGACGGCGGCGACGTGGGTTGGCGGCGTGCGGCGGACGACGATGGCGGCGCGGACGGACGGCGGCGTCGGGCGGAGGCACGAGTCCGAGGTCAAGTCCATGCTAAAATAATTACTTGAGGGGTTGAAATCCACTCCCAGTCCGTTGCTTGTGGTCAATCCCACTGCACCAGAGTCGGCGGCCAATTCCGGCAAGGAAGCAATGAAAGGTACTCAAACCTCCTCCCCTCAAATCAAAAATGGGACAAGAACCTTTGCCTCGGTTACCCCTTCCCCGGTCTATGGAGGACCGGTCCCTACATCGCATATTAATAACCTTGGTCCTCCTCCTAAGCTTGTAAAGGAAGATTTCGCTAATTGGGTTTTTCGCATCAAGTCTCATTTGAATCATAGCTCAACAAATATTTGGAGAATCATCGAGCAAGCTTCTACCCACATGATCCAAACAACCTCACTCTAAGAGAAGAGGCGGACAATCAATACAATCACTTGTGTCCAATCCGCGGTGCCTCCCGAAGATCTATCCCACTTGTGTCCCTTCACTCGTGCTAATGACTATTGGGAGCACATAATATCTTTGTACAAGGGAAGCTCGAGCATTCAAAGTTCCAACTTTGAGGTGGTCCTTTGTAGCGACCAGACCTCAAACAGCCAATCTCTGTGCATCAGTGTCATCCCTGGATCGGTAATGCTGACATGAACCGTACTTGAGGATTTATAACAGAATTGCAATCACACACTTATTACATCAAATGTCTCAAAAGAGAACTGATTACAATAATATGGCTTAAGGCCATCTAAAAATGATAACATCGGAAGCCTTGGAAGATAAAGTGAGTCCATCAACTCCAACGACATAGCTGAGTGAACGACAATGACCTATGGCACCTTACTCATCGTCTGAAAAGTCTGCAACATGATATGTTGCAGCCCGAAACGGGCCAACACATGGAATATGCTGGCAATGTAACACATAGAGTAATGAACAGAGTAAATGCTATCACTACATGCATATATGGCTGGTGGAAAGCTCTACGGTTATAGTTTTGCATAAAGCCAATTTTTCCCTACAACAAAGGAATAAATTTTATTTAACTATTATGGTGGTTGTTAAACATTGAGAAGGTTCCTCCAACTCAATCCCAATTAAGCATCATCAATTAACCCAATCAATTAAATTTAGAGTGATGAGATCAACATGATAATCCAAAGAACCAGATACTCAAGATGTCAATAACCGGGGACACGGCTAACCATGATTAGTC